>NC_060185.1:650554-836996 GCF_021184085.1 Oncorhynchus gorbuscha
TTGGCTCTGACACTACTTTAGAATGTTAACTGTAGATTCTATTTGGCTCTGGCACTACTTTAGAATGTTAACTGTAGATTCTATTTGGCTCTGACACTAATTTACAATGTTAACTGTAGATTCTATTTTGCTCTGACACTACTTTAGAATGTTAACTTTAGATTCTATTTGGCTCTGACACGACTTTAGAGTGTTAACTTTAGATTCTATTTGGCTCTGACACTACTTTAGAATGTTAACTGTAGATTCTATTTGGCTCTGACACGACTTTAGAGTGTTAACTTTAGATTCTATTTGGCTCTGACACTACTTTAGAATGTTAACTTTAGATTCTATTTGGCTCTGACACTACTTTAGAATGTTATCTTTAGATTCTATTTGGCTCTGACACTACTTTAGAATGTTAATGTTAGATTCTATTTGGCTCTGACACTACTTTAGAATGTTAATGTTAGATTCTGTTTGGCTCTGACACTACTTTAGAATGTTAACTTTAGATTCTGTTTGGCTCTGACCCTACTTTAGAATGTTATCTTTAGATTCTATTTGGCTCTGACACTGCTTTAGAATGTTAACTTTAGATTCTGTTTGGCTCTGACAATACTTTAGAATGTTAACTTCAGATTCTATTTGGCTCTGACACTACTTTAGAATGTTATCTTTAGATTCTATTTGGCTCTGACACTACTTTAGAATGTTAACTTTAGATTCTATTTGGCTCTGACACTACTTTAGAATGTTAACTTTAGATTCTATTTGGCTCTGACACGACTTTAGAATGTTATCTTTAGATTCTATTTGGCTCTGACACTACTTTAGAATGTTAACTTTAGATTCTATTTGGCTCTGACACGACTTTAGAGTGTTAACTTTAGATTCTATTTGGCTCTGACACTACTTTAGAATGTTAACTGTAGATTCTATTTGGCTCTGACACGACTTTAGAGTGTTAACTTTAGATTCTATTTGGCTCTGACACTACTTTAGAATGTTAACTTCAGATTCTGTTTGGCTCTGACACTACTTTAGAATGTTAACTTTAGATTATATTTGGCTCTGACACTACTTTAGAATGTTAATGTTAGATTCTATTTGGCTCTGACACGACTTTAGAATGTTAACTTTAGATTCTATTTGGCTCTGACACTTTAGAATGTTAACTTTAGAATGTTAACTTTAGATTCTGTTTGGCTCTGACACTACTTTAGAATGTTAACTTCAGATTCTGTTTGGCTCTGACACTACTTTAGAATGTTAACTTTAGATTCTGTTTGGCTCTGACACTACTTTAGAATGTTAACTTTAGATTCTATTTGGCTCTGACACTACTTTAGAATGTTAACTTCAGATTCTATTTGGCATACAATGTAGAATGGTATTGTGTGACTGGTACTGTATATATGTATATAGTGAGTGTGCATATATAGTTTAGTGAGGGTTTATATAGTGTGTAGTTTGACGTCCCTCCCACTCCGCTGGGATCTCCTGTTTGGTAGTCTGATTGTTGCAGCAGGCTAGTGGACAGAGCTGGAAGGTCTTTCAGCTGATGTGGCGCACCTGGGCTGAATTTGCCTGGAGGCTATGAAGGGTGGCCATATCAGCCAAGACACTCTCTCTTACCTGACTGGCAGGCTGGCTTCCTCCACCTATTGGTTGTTAGTCTAACACTCTCTCCACTCAAACACTACTATAGACATCCACAGCTTGTTACATTTTTGTATTATTTAGTATTCATCTTTACATTTAAGTCATGTGTGGTACCTTTGTTAAAAACTCGGAGACAAGGCAATAACAATATATATAATCTGAGTGTGTAGTCTGAGTGTGGGTATATACATATATTGTCTGAGTGTGTATTATGTGTTTGTATATATATATATAGTCTGAGAGTGTATATAGAATGTGTATATATATATTCTGAGTGTGTGTATAGTGTATATATGTATATAGTCTGAGTGTGTATATAGTTTGTGTATATATAGTCTAAGTGTGTGTATATATAGTCTGAGTGTGTATATTGTGTGTGTGTATATACAGTGCCTTGCGAAAGTATTCGGCCCCCTTGAACTTTGCGACCTTTTGCCACATTTCAGGCTTCAAACATAAAGATATAAAACTGTATTTTTTTGTGAAGAATCAACAACAAGTGGGACACAATCATGAAGTGGAACGACATTTATTGGATATTTCAAACTTTTTTAACAAATCAAAAACTGAAAAATTGGGAGTGCAAAATTATTCAGCCCCTTTACTTTCAGTGCAGCAAACTCTCTCTAGAAGTTCAGTGAGGATCTCTGAATGATCCAATGTTGACCTAAATGACTAATGATGATAAATACAATCCACTTGTGTGTAATCAAGTCTCCGTATAAATGCACCTGCACTGTGATAGTCTCAGAGCTCCGTTAAAAACGCAGAGAGCATCATGAAGAACAAGGAACACACCAGGCAGGTCCGAGATACTGTTGTGAAGAAGTTTAAAGGCAGATTTGGATACAAAAAGATTTCCCAAGCTTTAAACATCCCAAGGAACACTGTGCAAGCGATAATATTGAAATGGAAGGAGTATCAGACCACTGCAAATCTACCAAGACCTGGTGTCCCTCTAAACTTTCAGCTCATACAAGGAGAAGACTGATCAGAGATGCAGCCAAGAGGCCCATGATCACTCTGGATGAACTGCAGAGATCTACAGCTGAGGTGGGAGACTCTGTCCATAGGACAACAATCAGTCATATATTGCACAAATCTGGCCTTTATGGAAGAGTGGCAAGAAGAAAGCCATTTCTTAAAGATATCCATAAAAAGTGTCATTTAAAGTTTGCCACAAGCCACCTGGGAGACACACCAAACATGTGGAAGAAGGTGCTCTGGTCAGATGAAACCAAAATTGAACTTTTTGGCAACAATGCAAAACGTTATGTTTGGCGTAAAAGCAACACAGCTCATCACCCTGAACACACCATACCCACTGTCAAACATGGTGGTGGCAGCATCATGGTTTGGGCCTGCTTTTCTTCAGCAGGGACAGGGAAGATGGTTCAAATTGATGGGAAGATGGATGGAGCCAAATACAGGACCATTCTGGAAGAAAACATGATGGAGTCTGCAAAAGACCTGAGACTGGGACGGAGATTTGTCTTCCAACAAGACAATGATCCAAAACATAAAGCAAAATCTACAATGGAATGGTTCGAAAATAAACATATCCAGGTGTTAGAATGGCCAAGTCAAAGTCCAGACCTGAATCCAATCGAGAATCTGTGGAAAGAACTGAAAACTGCTGCTCACAAATGCTCTCCATCCAACCTCACTGAGCTAGAGCTGTTTTGCAAGGAGGAATGGGAAAAAATGTCAGTCTCTCGATGTGCAAAACTGATAGAGACATACCCCAAGTGACTTACAGCTGTAATCGCAGCAAAAGGTGGCGCTACAAAGTATTAACTTAAGGGGGCTGAATAATTTTGCACGCCCAATTTTATCAGTTTTTGATTTGTTAAAAATATTTGACATATCCAATAAATGTTGTTCCACTTCATGATTGTGTCCCACTTGTTGTTGATTCTTCACAAAAAAATACAGTTTTATATCTTTATGTTTGAAGCCTGAAATGTGGCAAAAGGTCGCAAAGTTCAAGGGGGCCGAATACTTTCGCAAGGCACTGTATTACAGGTCGACGAAACTGGTCAAAGTAAGTGCAGAATCAATCTTCAGGATGTTATAAACGTACAAAACGAATGGCATTCCAACCGGACAATCCTAGTTCATCTCGGGCTGATTGGAACACACAAAGCAGAGTTGAAGTGTACCTATGATGAACATTACAGGCCTCTCATCTTTTTAAGTGGGAGAACTTGCAAAATTGGTGGCTGACTAAATACTTTTTTGCCCCACTGTATATATATATATATATACACACTATATACACACTCAGACACGGGTCTCGTGTCCATCCCCCCTAGACTGCAGGGCCAAAGGGGTTCGTAACAGTGTGTATATAGATCATTTTAATGACAGATTTCTAATGACTAGAGGGGTAATATTCACAACGTAGCAGACAGAATGTCTAGAGGGGTAATATTCACAATGTAGCAGACAGAATGTCTAGAGGGGTAATATTCACAACGTAGCAGACAGAATGTCTAGAGGGGTAATATTCACAATGTAGCAGACAGAATGTCTAGAGGGGTAATATTCACAATGTAGCAGACAGAATGTCTAGAGGGATAATATTCACAACGTAGCAGACAGAATTCTAATGTCTAGAGGGGTAATATTCACAACGTAGCAGACAGAATGTCTAGAGGGGTAATATTCACAATGTAGCAGACAGAATGTCTAGAGGGGTAATATTCACAATGTAGCAGACAGAATTCTAATGTCTAGAGAGGAAATCCTTCTGACCTGTTCTTGAGTATCATAGCCTTTCTATTTTAGGCCCCTATACAGCTCTACCTGTGTGTTCTGTATGTTTAATGTGTTCTGAACATACTCTTCTTTAGGTTGTTTAACAGTTGTCTCCACTCACTGGAGAATGGCACTGGAACATGCTGACAATATAATTGACATTTCATTCATTCATTATTTTTCAGGTCATTCAGGAGTCAGAGTGGTGTGTATAGGAGAGGAGGCCCAGACCAGAGCTCTAACATAATACAGAAGTCACAGCCCTACAGCAACATACATGACCATCTTCTGAGAGGAGGCCCAGACCAGAGCTCTAACATACTACAGAAGTCACAGCCCTACAGCAACATACAGGACCATCTTCTGAGAGGAGGCCCAGACCAGAGCTCTAACATACTACAGAAGTCACAGCCCTACAGTAACATACAGGACCATCTTCTGAGAGGAGGCCCAGAGGTAAAGAGCAACATTCACAAAAACACAGGAAACACCTGAAGATAGGTTCAACCTCAGAAAACACAGGAAACACCTGAAGATAGGTTCAACCTCAGAAAACACAGGAAACACCTGAAGATAGGTTCACCCTCAGAAAACACAGGAAACACCTGAAGATAGGTTCACCCTCAGAAAACACAGATGTACACCTGAAGATAGGTTCAACCTCAGAAAACACATATCTACACCGACAGATGCTACACACACACTTCCACACACAGACAGATAACTCAAGGAACTCCCAAGCTCACTCATTCATCTAGTAAGATCATTTCCTTTTGAAGGACAACAATCAATCAACCAACTGACAAATCAATCAACCTATCATCCAATCAGGATGTCTCGTTGGGGCCGTAAAGACGTGAAGAAGACTCCTGAGGTGATCAGGACGGTGACAGAGGGGTTAAAGTCTCTGTACCATCAGAAGCTCCTCCCCCTGGAGCAGCACTACGGTTTCCATGACTTCCACTCCCCCTCTCTGGAGGACGCAGACTTTGACAACAAACCCATGGTGCTGGTGGTGGGGCAGTACTCCACTGGCAAGACTAGCTTCATCAAGTAAGAGTTTAAACAGACAGCTTGGTGCAATCAACATGTAAATACTTCTTACAAAAGTAGTGATGAAGTCAATCTCTTCTCTACTTTGAGCCAGGAGAGATTGACATGCATATTAGCACACAGTATACAATTACAGCTATGCTGCCCTGTTCTCGCCAATTTAATTTTTCCTAAGTCCCTCTTTGTGGCCTCTAACTACACAACTGGACAGGAGTCCAGGTGCAAGAAAACTAGAAACCTGTAGGACCTGCCTTGTTGATTGTCACTGATCTAATCTTCATTGCTCGTGTTTCTTGGCTCAAGCAAGTCTCTTCTTCTTATTGGTGTCCTTTGTTAGTGGTTTCTTTGCAGCAATTTGACCATGAAGGCCTGATTCATGCAGTCTCCTCTGTCTGTAGCTTGTGAGGTGTGGAAACACTGTTGCTTTTGTGCATTTTGTTTTATTGCTTTTTGTGTTGTTGCTCTGTCTGCATGCTACGTGTTTCTTGTTCTGTCTGCGTGCTATGTGTTGCTTGTTCTATGTTGTTCTGTCTGTGTGCTATGTGTTGCTTGTTCTATGCTGTTCTGTCTGCGTGGTATGTGTTGCTTGTTCTATGTTGTTCTGTCTGCGTGCTATGTGTTGCTTGTTCTATGTTGTTCTGTCTGCGTGCTATGTGTTGCTTGTTCTATGCTGTTCTGTCTGCGTGGTATGTGTTGCTTGTTCTATGTTGTTCTGTCTGCGTGCTATGTGTTGCTTGTTCTATGTTGTTCTGCATGTGCCCACTGCTCATTGTTTGTCTGTATGGTTATTGTCATAGTTTTTAATAACCTACCCAGGGACTGTGGTTGAAAATTAGCCGGCTGGCTAAAACCGACACTTTTACTGAAACGTTGATTCATGTGCACTGTCCCTGTAAAAATAAATTCAAACTCAATTCCTCAAATCCCTGTGGGTTTATAACAGATTCATGTCATTTTCTTAATGTGTGCCTATTAGTAACTGGAATAAGTTGTTTCATAAGTGTCAAGTGCAGCGTCTGGTTGCTCCTCATTACACACCACAGACCAACAGCGTCTGGTTGCTCCTCATTACACACCACAGACCAGCAGCGTCTGGTTGCTCCTCATTACACACCACAGACCAGCAGCGTCTGGTTGTTCCTCATTACACACCACAGACCAGCAGCGTCTGGTTGCTCCTCATTACACACCACAGACCAGCAGCGTCTGGTTGCTCCTCATTACACACCACAGACCAGCAGTGTCTGGTTGCTCCTCATTACACACCACAGACCAGCAGCGTCTGGTTGCTCCTCATTACACACCACAGACCAGCAGCGTCTGGTTGCTTCTCATTACACACCACAGACCAGCAGTGTCTGGTTGCTCCTCATTACACACCAAAGACCAGCAGCGTCTGGTTGCTCCTCATTAAACACCACAGACCAGCAGTGTCTGGTTGCTCCTCATTACACACCACAGAGCAGCAAATATGATTTATCATCAACATAGGAATCACAACAAAACTTCTTGTATGATCTGTATTACACTGTGGTTTTCATAGATATGGCTAATATATTGTGATCACTACATCCTATGGCTTTGGATAAAGCTGATTTCTCAAGCAGTTTCATCAAGTAGCCATTCAGATATACAGTAGCTGTCAAGTTCGTTACAGGGGCAGATATTCTTCCCGAATATATATATATATTTTATCTGTGTTATACTGCAAAACAAACATGGCTTTGATGTAATGTTTTGATAAGCACCTGCTCCAATGTGTGCGTCTGGCTAACGTGGTGGCGTTTGTTTGTCTGTGTGCGTCTGGCTAACGTGGTGGCGTTTGTTTGTCTGTGTGCGTCTGGCTAACGTGGTGGCGTTTGTTTGTCTGTGTGCGTCTGGCTAATGTGGTGGCGTTTGTTTGTCTGTGTGCGTCTGGCTAAAGTGGTGGTGTTTGTTTGTCTGTGTGCGTCTGGCTAACGTGGTGGCGTTTGTTTGTCTGTGTGCGTCTGGCTAAAGTGGTGGCGTTTGTTTGTCTGTGTGAGTCTAGCTCAGATAAAAACACTGATTAAGGCTACACTCTGAAACGCATTGGTTTTAACAACACAGTTTAATGTGAATATGTTCCTCTCTCTCTGCGTCAGGTATGTGTTGGAGCAGGATATCCCAGGAAGCAGGATAGGACCAGAGCCCACCACTGACTGTTTCACAGCCATCATGCACGGTGAGGTGGAGGGAGTTATCCCAGGCAACGCTCTCATCGTCGACCCCAACAAACCCTTCCGCAATCTCAACCCCTTTGGAAACACCTTCCTGAACAGGTGAGTACAGGATGAAATCCATAATGAAGGTTTTTAAATATTCTAGAATGGTCCTTCTTTTGGAAGGGGGAGATGAGGATGAAAAACATGAGAAACTAAGCCAATGAGATCCACCCCCTGCCCTCACCCCCTTCTGTAGCTCAGTTGGTAGAGCATGGCGCTTGTAACGCCAGGGTAGTGGGTTCGATCCCCGGGACCACCCATACGTAGAATGTATGCACACATGACTGTAAGTCGCTTTGGATAAAAGCGTCTGCTAAATGGCATATATTATTATTATTATTATTCACCACCTCCTCCAATGAAAGGAGAGCCAGGAAGGGAGAGAACAGAACATCTGTTTTTTGCTCTATGGAATTTCAAGTGTCCGTCCCAAATTTCAGAGTGGGGAGGGACTTGAGAAAGGGATCGATATCTATATGGCGTTACGGGGCTGAATCACCCTGAGGTACTATCCTCTGCTCTAGTGTGTTTATCCTGTAGTCTGGGACGCCCTCTTTCAGAGGGATACCTTCTGTTGAGGCAAGCTGTGGCAGCTATGTTTGTTATACTGAAGCCAAATCAACTGTAGGACTCAAACGCTAGAATTACTAAAGCCATACAAACTGTAGGAGTCGAACACTAGAATTACTGAAGCCATGTCAACTGTAGGAGTCGAACACTAGAATTACTGAAGCCATGTCAACTGTAGGAGTCGAACACTAGAATTACTGAAGCCATGTCAACTGTAGGAGTCGAACACTAGAATTACTGAAGCCATGTCAACTTTAGGAGTCGAACACTAGAATTACTGAAGCCATGTCAACTGTAGGAGTCGAACACTAGAATTACTGAAGCCATGTCAACTGTAGGAGTCGAACACTAGAATTACTGAAGCCATGTCAACTGTAGGAGTCGAACACTAGAATTACTGAAGCCATGTCAACTGTAGGAGTCGAACACTAGAATTACTGAAGCCATGTCAACTGTAGGAGTCGAACACTAGAATTACTGAAGCCATGTCAACTGTAGGAGTCGAACACTAGAATTACTGAAGCTATGTCAACTGTAGGAGTCGAACACTAGAATTACTGAAGCCATGTCAACTATAGGAGTTGAACACTAGAATTACTGAAGCCATGTCAACTGTAGGAGTCGAACACTAGAATTACTGAAGCCATACAAACTGTAGGAGTCGAACACTAGAATTACTGAAGCCATGTCAACTGTAGGAGTCGAACACTAGAATTACTGAAGCCATGTCAACTGTAGGAGTCGAACACTAGAATTACTGAAGCCATGTCAACTGTAGGAGTCGAACACTAGAATTACTGAAGCCATGTCAACTGTAGGAGTCGAACACTAGAATTACTGAAGCCATGTCAACTGTAGGAGTCGAACACTAGAATTACTGAAGCCATGTCAACTGTAGGAGTCGAACACTAGAATTACTGAAGCCATGTCAACTGTAGGAGTCGAACACTAGAATTACTGAAGCCATGTCAACTGTAGGAGTCGAACACTAGAATTACTGAAGCCATGTCAACTGTAGGAGTCGAACACTAGAATTACTGAAGCCATGTCAACTGTAGGAGTCGAACACTAGAATTACTGAAGCCATGTCAACTGTAGGAGTCGAACACTAGAATTACTGAAGCCATGTCAACTGTAGGAGTCGAACACTAGAATTACTGAAGCCATGTCAACTGTAGGAGTCGAACACTAGAATTACTGAAGCCATGTCAACTGTAGGAGTCGAACACTAGAATTACTGAAGCCATGTCAACTGTAGGAGTCGAACACTAGAATTACTGAAGCCATATCAATCAATCAAATGTATTTATGAAGCACTTTATACATCAGCCGATGTCACAAAGTGCTATACAGAAACTCAGCCTAAACCCCAAACAGCAAGCAATGCAGACGTAGAATCACGGTGGCTAGGAAAAACTCCCTAGAAAGGCAGGAACCTAGGAAGAAACCTAGAGAGGAACCAGGCTCTGAGGGGTGGTCAGTCCTCTTCTGGCTGTGCCAGGTGGAGATCATAACAGCACATGGCCAAGATGTTCAAATGTTCATAGATGACCAGCAGGGTAAAATAATAGTAATCACAGTGGTTGTAGCGGGTGCAACAGGTCAGCACCTCAGGAGTAAATGTCAGTTGGCTTTTCATAGATGATCATTCAGAGTTAGAGACAACAGGTGTGGAGAGAGAGTCGAAAACAGCAGGTCTGGGACAAGGTCCAGGTAGCCGGAAAGTAGAGCATTGCAGTAGTCTAATATAGAAGTGACAAAAGCATGGATACATTTTTCTGCATCATTTTTGGACAGAAAGTTTCTGATTTTCGCAATGTTACATATATGGAAAAATCTGTCCTTGAAATAGTCTTGATATGTTTTCGTCAAAAGAGGGGTCAGGGTCCAGAGTAACGCTGAGGTCCTTCAGTTTTCTTCGAGACGACTGTACAACCATCAAGATTAATTGCCAGATCCAACAGATCTCATTGTTTCTTGGGAACTGGAATTAGCATCTCTGTTTTGTTCGAGTTCAAAAGTAAAACATTTCCTATCATCTACTTCCTTATGTCTGAAATACAGGCTTCCAGGGAGGGCAATTTTGGGGCTTAACCATGTTTCGTCAAAATGTACAGCTGTGTATCGTCCGCATAGCAGTGAAAGTTAACATTGTTTCCGAATTACATCACCAAGAGGTAAAATATACAGTGAAAATAATAGAGGTCCATCAATGGAACCTTGAGGAACACCAAAATTTACTGTTGATTTTTCAGAGGACAAACCATCCACAGAGACAAACTGATATCTTCCCAATACAAGATCTAAACCAGGACAGAACTTGTCTTTGTAGACCAATTTGGGTTTCCAATCTCTCCAATAGAATGTGGTGATCGACGGTATAAAAAGCAGCATGAGGACAGATGCAGAGCCTTGATCTGACACCATTAACTTCTTGACGCTATCCATCCCTTTAGAGGGGTAATTGTCATCAATAATCGCTGAATTGCAGAGCGCCACATTCAAATAAACTAAAAATCACAGCTTAGCATTTTGTTAATCCACCTGTTGTGTCAGATTTTGAAAATATCCTTTACAGCGAAATCAATCCAAGCATTTGTGTAAGTTTATCGATCACTAGACCAAACATTATGAACACCTAGCATCAAAGTAGCTTGGTCACGAAAATCAGAAAGCAGTAAAATTAATCGCTTACCTTTGATCTTCGGATGTTTTCACTCTCGAGACTCCCAGTTACACAAATGTTCCTTTTGTTCCATAAAGATTATTTTTATACCCAAAATACCTCAGTTTGTTTGGCGCGTTATGTTCAGAAATCCAAAGGCTCGAGTGGTCACGACAACGCAGACGAAAATTCCAAATACTATCCGTAATGTCCACAGAAAAATGTTTTAAAAAAATTATAATCAATCCTCAGGTTGTTTTTAAAATATATATTATTGATTATATCAACTGGCACTGTCTTTTTCAGTAGGAGAGGGAAAGACGATGGCTGCCCAAGCTCTGTTGCGCAAGCAAAACTCGCTCATTTTTCAAAATAAAACAGGAGATTTTGAAACTATGTTTAAAGACTGACACCTTGAGGAAGCCGTCGTAAAAGGAATCTGGCTGATGTCTCTTTAAATGGAGCGAAGGCAGGCTATGGAACATGGAGCTTTCAAAATAGAAGCCACTTCCTGGTTTGATTTTCCTCAGGTTTTTGCCTGCAATATCAGTTCTGTTATACTCACAGACAATATTTTGACAGTTTTGGAAACTTTAGTGTTTCCTATCCTAATCTGTGAATTATATGCATATTCTAGCATTTGTGCATGATAAATAGGCTGTTTACTTTGGGAACATTATTTTTCCAAACATAAAAATAGTGCCCCCTAGCTGAAAGAGGTTAAAAGGTTGTTTACCACCTTCACAGTCTCAGTGCTATGATGGCGTCTAAAACCAGACTGAAGCCATGTGTATACATTGTGTTTCTTCAGGAAGGCAGAGAGTTGCTGCGCAACAGATTTTTCAAATGTTTTTGAGAGGAATGGGAGATTCGATATAGTACATTTTTTATTCTGGGTCAAGGTTTGGCTTTTTCAAGAGAGGCTTTATTACTATACACATCCGGTGGATAGGGAGCCGTTTATTATGTTCAACAAAAGAAGGCCAAGCACGGGAAGTGCTTGGAATAGGGTATTTTTTGGAATAGGGTCCAGTTTGAAGCTTGACGGTTTAGAGGCCATGACTATTTTCATCAATGTGTCAAGAGATATAGTATTAAACAACGTGAGTGTCTCCCTTGACCCTAGGTCCTGGCATTGTTGTGCAGACTCAGGCCAACTGAGCTTTGGAGGAATACGCAGATTTAAAGAAGAGTCCGTAATTTGATTTCTGATGATCATGATCTTTTCCTCAAAGAAGTTGATGAATTTATCACTGCTGAAGTGCAAGCCATCCTCTCTTGGGGAATGCTGCTTATTTATCACTGCTGAAGTGCAAGTCATCCTCTGTTGGGGAATGCTGCTTATTTATCACTGCTGAAGTGCAAGCCATCCTCTGTTGGGGAATGCTGCTTATTTATCACTGCTGAAGTGCAAGCCATCCTCTGTTGGGGAATGCTGCTTATTTATCACTGCTGAAGTGCAAGCCATCCTCTGTTGGGGAATGCTGCTTATTTATCACTGCTGAAGTGCAAGCCATCCTCTGTTGGGGAATGCTGCTTATTTATCACTGCTGAAGTGCAAGCCATTCTCTCTTGGGGAATGCTGCTTATTTATCACTGCTGAAGTGCAAGCCATCCTCTGTTGGGGAATGCTGCTTATTTATCACTGCTGAAGTGCAAGCCATCCTCTGTTGGGGAATGCTGCTTATTTATCACTGCTGAAGTGCAAGCCATCCTCTCTTGGGGAATGCTGCTTATTTATCACTGCTGAAGTGCAAGCCATCCTCTGTTGGGGAATGCTGCTTATTTATCACTGCTGAAGTGAAAGCCATCCTCTCTTGGGGAACGCTGCTTCTTTATTACTGCTGAAGTGAAAGCCATCCTCTCTTGGGGAATGCTGCTTTTCAGTTAGCTTTGTGACGGTATCAAAAAGGAATTCAGGATTGTTTTTATTCTCCTCAATTTAGTTGGAAAAATAGGATGATTGAGGAACAGTGAGGGCTCTTCGATGCTACACGGTACTGTCTTTCCAAGCTAATAGGGAAGACTTCCAGTTTGGTGTAGCGCCATTTCCGTTCCAAATTCCTGGAAGCTTGCTTCAGGACTAGAGTATTTTCTGTACACCAGGGAGCTAGTTTCTTATGATAAATGTTTTTTGTTTTAGGGGTGCGACTGCATCTAGGCTATTACGCAAGGTTACATTTAGTTCCTCAGTTAGGTGGTTAACCAATTTTTTGTACTCTGATGTTCTTGGGTAGGTGGAGGGAGTCTGGAAGGGCATCTAGGAATCTTTGGGTTGTCTGATAATTTTTGCACAGCTTTTCATGCTTCTTGGTTGGGGTCTGAGCAGATTATTTGTTGGAATTGCAAACTTAATAAAACGGTGCTCCGATAATCTAGGATTATGAGTAAAACATTAAGATTCACAACATTTATTCCATGGGACACAACTAGCAGTGAGTAGGTCTGGAGACATGTTGGACAAAACCCACTGGGTCGATGATGGCTCCGAAAGCCTTTTGGAGTGGGCCTGTGGACTTTTCCATGTGAATATTAAAGTCACCAAAAATTTGAATATTATCTGCCATGACTACAAGATCCAAGGAATTCCGTGAGGAACGCTGTATATGGCCCAGCAGGCCTGTAAAAAGTAGCAATAAAAAGTGATTGAGTAGGCTGCATAGATTTCATGACTAGAAGCTCAAAAACATAAACGCAGTCATTTATTTTTGTAAATTGAAATTTGTTATTGTAAATAATGGCAACACCTCCTTTGTGTGATGCACCGGGGATATGGTCACTAGTGTAACCAGGAAGTGAGGACTCATTTAACACAGTAAATTCCCCAGGCTAAAGCCATGTTTCAGTCAGGCCAATCACATTAAGATTATGATCAGTGATTAGTTCATTGACTTTAATTGACTAGAAAGTGAGGGATCTAACATTAAGTAGCCCTATTTTGAGATGTGAGGTATCACAATCGCTTTCAATAATGGCAGGAATGGAGGATGTCTTTATTCCAGTGAGATTACAAAGCGAACACCGCCTTGTTAAGTTTTGCCCATCCTATATCAAGGCACAAACACGGTCTCAATTAATATGGTCACCCCTATCTGAACAAAGGCGAACGGAAGACAGGGTGATGCGGCACGTGACGCTTCTCATACGAATGCTGTTATTTTATCTAAAACATCAGGTGTACGCCGACCCCAGCTAAGTAACTCATGCAAGGAGTTAAAGCACAATTATGTGTTTTATCTCCAGTACTTTGCCATGATTGTCAGTTATGCAGCTGCTCTACTGATAATCTCAGTGCATCCTTGCTGGGATGACACAAATCTACTGCCGGAGAATACCAACACCAAACACATTGGTTCACCGTTCCACAGGAGCAGACAGTACACAGCATACCATAATGGCCAGGTCTACCTCTCTCCCTATTCCACTGAACCGCTTAGGCGTAACAAGTCCAACATTTATCGGAAACTACCTGTTCACTACTCTCCTGCTCTCCGGGGATGTGCAACTCAATCCTGGGCCTAACATCACCGAGCCAGCCTCAAACCTGGGCCTAACATCACTGAGCCAGCCTCAACCCTGGGCCTAACATCACCGAGCCAGCAATACTCACCGGAGTGGAAAGCAATGGATGGCCTCGTCCACTGATCGTCGCCCGCTGTGGAAGTGGATGAGTGCTATGGTCCCATGGTTTCTCTCGACTCACCTGGCTCCAGGATAGATTTAGACTCTTCAAACATACCCACGTCGCTATATGCGATCCCTGACTCTGCTTCTGGTGGGCAAGCTGTTTTAGTTGGTTCCCGGCATCCAGTGCAGGTGGGAGGGATTGTTAATTAATCAAAATGAAACAAAACGGCCTAAACCCCGCCGTCAGAAAACACAGAAAATCTAACTTTTTAAAAATGTATCAATCACTCTCTAGTCATCTGGGACCCACGAGCTAAGCCCAAGGGACTACTAGGGGGGCACTACTTGAACATTCGTAGTGTCATTCCAAAAAGTGATCAAATTCAACATCTACATAGACTCCAACCTTGACTTCCTCTGCCTCAGAGAGCAATGGCTCTATAAAACCTCTCCATATGCTGCTGTGATTGGCTACAATGTTTTCAGGAGAGACAGGATTGAAGGAAGAGGAGGGTGTCTGATGATTTACATTAAAGAATATATCCGATGTAAACAAATTGAGTGGTCATGTGATAATGAACTAGAATGTATTGGCCTGAACGTTACACTGTCGACCCAAATGTCTTTTACCCTCATTAGAATGGGTAAAAAGTATGTTTTTTGATCAGTTTAATACAATGCTTAGGGAATGTGATTTTGGGAAAGAGGTCATCTTTTTTTTACCCCTTTTTCTCCCCAATTTCGTGGTGTTCAATTGTTTTAGTAGCTACTATCTTGTCTCATCGCTACAAATCCCGTACGGGCTCGGGAGAGACGATGGTTGAAAGTCATGCGTCCTCCAATACACAACCAAGCCGCACTGCTTCTGCACCTGCCAACCTTGGTTAGCGTGCACTGTGCCCGGCCCGCCACAGGAGTCGCTGGTGCGCGATTTCCATGCCGGCCAAACCCTCCCTAACCTAGACGACGCTAGGCCAATTGTGCGTCGCCCCACCCAGCGTCTCTGGTGGCGCAGCTCTCGCTGCAGTCGCTAACCCTTAACTTTCGCTAGCTGCTGTCGCTAACCCTTAACCACTGCGCCACCCGGGAGGCCCTGAAAGAGGTAATCTTAATGGGAGATTTTAATATTAATTATGAAGACAACTCTTGTAGGAAAACCCCCACACGGATCACTAATACCTTTGACCTTACACAGCTAGTTAAAGGGCCAACCAGGGTGACTTGTTGCTCTAAAACAGATTGATTTGGTGTTTAGTAATAAACCAGAGTGAGTAAATCATTCAATATGGTTACTGGGCTATCTGATCATAATCTGACACTTATAGCCAGAAACCTGTCTAAGAGCAGGATTAACCTCTCTACTGTTAGAGAGCTGAATAAAATAAGAATACCTAAGAGTAAATTAAACCATTTTGAAAACGCAATTAAGGGAATTAACTGGAATGATCTCTTGTCCTATACAGACGTGGAAGCCGATAGTCAGTCGGTTCCACTGGTTTCCTGGGCTCAGTGCTAGTAAATGATGCTCAACCTGTCTTCATCATAAGGGAGGTTTCTGAGTCAAAGGTGAACAAGGTGATTAGCTCACTAAAGAACTCTAAAGCCAAAGATGTGTTTGTGCTGGACTCCACCTTTCTTAACAACTACAAAGAGTCACTCATTGGCCCCATTACTAAGGTCACCAACACATTTATTGGTGTGGGGGTGTTTCCAAGGGTATGGAAGTTGGCCATAATAACGGCCATATTTAAATCAGGCGACCCTGCTGACGTGAGTAACTACAGGCCCATTAGTATACTACCTGTGGTGTCAAAGGTTGTTGAAAAGTGTGTAGCAGAACAGCTGATTGCCCACCTCAACAACAGCCCCTTCACATTACACTCCATGCAGTTTGGCTTCAGAGCGAAACACTCCACAGAAACGGCCAACTGCTTTCTTCTGGAAAATGTGAATTCCAAGATTGACAAAGGGGGCGTTGTTGGGGCTGTGTTTCTGTACCAAAGGAAGGCTTTTGATACTGTTAACCATGAGATTCTCATCGCAAAATTGTCCAAGTTCAGCTTTTCCCCCGATGCCTTGAGATGGATGAAATCATACCTTGAAGGCAGAACTCAGTGTGTCAGAGTGAGCTGTCGCCCACTCTTAGCAATGATGTGGGCATGCCCCAAGGGTCAATACTAGGGCCCCTCCTGTTCAGCCTGTACTTTAATGATCTGCCTTCTGTCTGTACTGGGTCTGAAGTTCAAATGTATGCAGATGATATAGTGATATATGTGCATGCAAAGAGCAAACAACAAGCTGCACAAGAACTCACTACTGTAATGGTCCAGGTTACAAACTGGCTCAGTGACTCATGTTTGCATCTCAATGTGAAAAAAACTGTTTGCATGTTCTTCACAAAGAGGGCAACAGATGCTACTGAGCCAGATGTCTGTGTCAGGGGAGAAGCTCCAGGTGGTATCTGATTTTAAGTACCTTGGCATCATACTTGATTCCAACCTCTCTTGTAAAAAGCATGTGAAAAAGGTAATTCAAATAGCCAAATTCAACCTAGCTAATTTCCGATTTATACGAAATTGTTTGACTACAGAGGTAGCAAAACTGTACTTCAAATCTATGATACTCCCCACTTAACATACTGCTTGACTAATTGGGCCCAAGCTTGCTGTACAACATTAAAACCCATTCAGTCTGTCTCAGAAAGCATGAGATCCTGAGTTGGAAAAATCTTGTGCAATTTTCACGCTCTGACCTTAGAGATCCTTTTTATGTCTCTATTTTGGTTTGGTCAGGGCGTGAGTTGGGGGTGGGCATTCTATGTTTTTTCCCACCTGTGTTTGTGGGAAGTTGTCATTGTTTGTTGGCACTATTGCCTTCAGCTTCACGGTTTGTTTTGTATGGTTTATTGTTTTTTGTCTGCATCATTCTTAAATAAAGTCAAAAGTACGTTCACTACGCTGCACCATCCTTCAACAGCCGTGACAGCAATACATACAATACATCTTGTATTCAAGATCCTAAATGGCCTGGCTTCCCCTCCACTCAGTATTTTTGTTAAACAGAAAACCTATGGCAGCAGATCCACAAGGTCTACCATGAGAGCTGACTGTATAGTTCCCTTAAGGAAAAGCACCTTTTCCTTAGCACTTTTTTGCTTACTAAATTGATTCATTATGTGTTATTTCATAGTTTTATGTCTTCACTATTATGTAGAATGTAGAAAATTGTAAAAATGAAGAATAACTCTTAAATTATTCGTTTTGCAAACTTGCTTAAAGAAGTTCCTCCTCTGTAATTTCTCCTTCATGTGAGTCGTTCTGTACAGCTGTTAATTTGACATTATTATTATTATTATTATTATTATTACAAAGACAATCCATCCAATTTGCATTGGTAAGTGGAGATGGAGGAGACTGAAACAAAAACATATGCTTAAAGTTCTTTATTTCCTCTTTCAAAATATCCTTTGAATCATGGGTAACTCCCTCATTTGTAACAAGTTTAAGTAAATTATTTTTGGTAGCATTTCCATGTTGAAGATCAAATTATGTTTTTGTGTATTTTACCCCATATTCCATCTAGTTTGCTTTATTCAAATCAAATCAAATTTTATGTCACATACACATGGTTAGCAGATGTTAATGCGAGTGTAGCGAAATGCTTGTGCTTCTAGTTCCGACAATGCAGTGATAACCAACAAGTAATCTAACTAACAATTCCAAAACTACTGTCTTATACACAGTGTAAGGGGATAAGGAACATGTACATAAGGATATATGAATGAGTGATGGTACAGAGCAGCATACAGTAGATGGTATCGAGTACAGTATATACATATGAGATGAGTGTGTAGACAAAGTAAACAAAGTGGCATAGTTAAAGTGGCTAGTGATACATGTATTACATAAGGATGCAGTCGATGATGTAGAGCACAGTATATACGTATGCATATGAGATGAATAATGTAGGGTAAGTGACATTATATAAGGTAGCATTGTTTAAAGTGGCTACTGATATATTTACATCATTTCCCATCAATTCCCATTATTAAAGTGGCTGGAGTTGGGTCAGTGTCAATGACAGTGTGTTGGCAGCAGCCACTCAATGTTAGTGGTGGCTGTTTAACAGTCTGATGGCCTTGAGATAGAAGCTGTTTTTCAGTCTCTCGGTCCCAGCTTTGATGCACCTGTACTGACCTCGCCTTCTGGATGATAGCGAGGTGAACAGGCAGTGGTTCGGGTGGTTGATGTCCTTGATGATCTTTATGGCCTTCCTGTAACATCGGGTGGTGTAGGCGTCCTGGAGGGCAGGTAGTTTGCCCCCGGTGATGCATTATGCAGACCTCACTACCCTCTGGAGAGCCTTATGGTTGAGGGCGGAGCAGTTGCCGTACCAGGCGGTGATACAGCCCGCCAGGATGCTCTCGATTGTGCATCTGTAGAAGTTTGAGTGCTTTTGGTGACAAGCCGAATTTCTTCAGCCTCCTGAGGTTGAAGAGGCGCTGCTGCGCCTTCTTCACGACGCTGTCAGTGTGAGTGGACCAATTCAGTTTGTCTGTGATGTGTATGCCGAGGAACTTAACTTGCTACCCTCTCCACTACTGTTCCATCGATGTGGATAGGGGGGTGTTCCCTCTGCTGTTTCCTGAAGTCCACAATCATCTCCTTAGTTTTGTTGACGTTGAGTGTGAGGTTATTTTCCTGACACCACACTCCGAGGGCCCTCACCTCCTCCCTGTAGGCCGTCTCGTCGTTGTTGGTAATCAAGCCTACCACTGTTGTGTCATCCGCAAACTTGATGATTGAGTTGGAGGCGTGCGTGGCCACTCAGTCGTGGGTGAACAGGGAGTACAGGAGAGGGCTCAGAACGCACCCTTGTGGGGCCCCCGTGTTGAGGATCAGCGGGGAGGAGATGTTGTTGCCTACCCTCACCACCTGGGGGTGGCCCGTCAGGAAGTCCAGTACCCAGTTGCACAGGGCGGGGTCGAGACCCAGGGTCTCGAGCTTGATGACGAGCTTGGAGGGTACCATGGTGTTGAATGCCGAGCTGTAGTCGATGAACAGCATTCTCACATAGGTATTCCTCTTGTCCAGGTGGGTTAGGGCAGTGTGCAGTGTGGTTGAGATTGCATCGTCTGTGGACCTATTTGGGCGGTAAGCAAATTGGAGTGGGTCTAGGGTGTCAGGTAGGGTGGAGGTGATATGGTCCTTGACTAGTCTCTCAAAGCACTTCATGATGACGGAAGTGAGTGCTACGGGGCGGTAGTCGTTTAGCTCAGTTACCTTAGCTTTCTTGGGAACAGGAACAATGGTGGCCCTCTTGAAGCATGTGGGAACAGCAGACTGGTATAGGGATTGATTGAATATGTCCGTAAACACACCGGCCAGCTGGTCTGCGCATGCTCTGAGGGCGCGGCTGGGGATGCCGTCTGGGCCTGCAGCCTTGCGAGGGTTAACATGTTTAAATGTCTTACTCACCTTGGCTGCAGTGAAGGAGAGACCGCATGTTTTCGTTGCAGGCCGTGTCAGTGGCACTGTATTGTCCTCAAAGCGGGCAAAAAGTTATTTAGTCTATATTTTTGTAATATTACAGTTGATCTTTCTTGAATAAGTTCCTCCATTTATTTTTGTTTTCCCTCTAACTAACTTATTCTGTGCCTCTCTTTGGAAATGGTTCCCAAGGATGAACCAGACTTGTGGACTTTTGATTTTCCCATTTTCCCACTTTTGATTTTCCCATGATGTCAAGCAAAGAGGCACTGAGTTTGAGGATAGGCCTTGAAATACATCCACATGTACACCTTTAATTGATTCATGGTTTCAATTAGCCTATCCGAAGCTTCTGAAGCCATGACATCATTTTCTGGAATTTTCCAAGCTGTTTAAAGGCACAGTCAACTTAGTGTATGTAAACTGGAATTGTCATACAGTGAAATAATCTGTCTGTAAACAATTGTTGGAAAAATTACTTGTCATGCACAAAGTAGATGTCCTAACCAACTTGCCAAAACTATAGTTTGTTAATTAACAAGAAATTTGTGGAGTGGTTGAAAAACGTGTTTGAATGACTCCAACCTAGTGTATGTAAACTACTGTATATCTCACTAGGTCAGGATTTTAAAGTCTCCATATATCCACTGGTTCAAATATATTTGTGATTTTCTAAAGAGCATGGGAGTGATTGTGTGTAGTGTGATTTCCTTTATGGTCCATTGAGGTATTTAAAACGGTATTATAATCTCCCACCATCCAGTGTTGCTTGTAGGGTTGATACATTAAGAAGCCATGATCATAATTATTTGGACTGTGTAGATTAAGGAGACAAATCTGTTTATGGTCCAATAACATATTTAAAATTATATTCTGGATCTGTATGGATAATTTGCACATTTGGATCAAAATTACTGTTAATTAATATCGTTACCATTTTGAATTTCTTTGCACATGGGAGAAATATATTTTGATCCTCCCCCCATTCCTTTTTTCCACACAACTCCATCTAAAATTGTTGAATGAGTTTCCTGTAAACAATAGATATTATATTCCTTCTCTTTTAGCTCGGTAAATACTGATCGTCTTTTCTTATTATCTGCTAAGCCAACTGGCTTTACTTATTTCACCACTTACCATAATGAGACACAACTCACCATTTAAAAAGTACCATAGTGATTGAGTGTCCATATAGCTGTACCATTATATTGGCATTGCTACTAACTCATTTCCAAGATGCCGCCGACAGAAAGGGCTGCCTATATTCTAGTCCTTAGGAAACTTTTCAGTACTTTGTTTTTACATTGTTAGCCCAGGAAATCTTGTGGCATTACAAACAGCCGGGAAGAACTATTAGATATCAGACCATCAACTTACCAGGAATACGACTTCCCCGAATCGGATACTTTGTCCGAACCACCCAGTGCATTTGAACTGAATCCAGAGGCTGACCCAAAACAATGCCGCCAGAGAAGAGGAAGACGGAGCGGTCTTCTGGTCAGACTTCGGAGGCGTACACACCACCCACCACTTCTGAGTATATTACTTGTGAATATCCAGTCTCTAGATAACAAGGTCAATGAAATCAGGGCTTTCCAGAGAGACATCAGGGATGTTAACATACTCAATTTCACGGAAACATTGTTCTTTTGGGATATGCTGTCGGAATCGATACAGGCACCTGGATTCTTTGTTTGTTGCGCCGACAGGCATAAACATCACTTCAGGAAGATGGGCGGGGGTGTATGCTTCATGATTAATGACTCATGGTGTAATTGTAACAACAAACAGGAACTCAAGTCCTTTTGTTCCTTATCTCCCAAGGGAACTATCATCCGGTTATTGTCACAGCCGTGCATATCCCCCCTCAAGCCAATACCACGATGGCCCTCAAGGAACTTTACTGGACTTTATGCAAACTGGAAACCAAATATCCTGAGGCTGCATTTATTGTAACAAAGCACATTTGAGAACAAGACTACCTAAATTCTATCAGCATATTGACTGTAGCACACGCCCTGGAAAAACACTGGATCACTGCTACTCTTTGGTGTTTGTCCCATTTAGTGAATTCTTGTTTGTTGAGTGGACCCCAGACCTCACAACCATGAAGGGCAATGGTTTCTATAACTGATTCAAGTATTTGTTGCTAGATCCTAATTGTATGTCAAATTTTATGTTCCATTTGATGGCGTATAAGGCCCTTCTTACCTGGTCTCTCGGATCATTCACAGCTTTGTGAAAGTTACCTGTGGAGCTAATGTTTAGGCTGAGGTATGTGTCGTGTTTTGTGTGCTCTAGGGCAACGGCATCTAGATGGAATATGTATTTGTGCAACTGGACCTTTTTTGGAACACCTGTATTTTTGTCTTACTGAGATTTACTGTCAGGGCCCAGGTCTGTCAGGGCCCAGGTCTGTCAGGGCCCAGGTCTGTCAGGGCCCAGGTCTGTCAGGGCCCAGGTCTGTCAGGGCCCAGGTCTGTCAGGGCCCAGGTCTGACAGAATATGTGCAGAAGATCTATGTGCTGCTGTAGGCCCTCCTTGGTTGGGGACAGAAGCCCCAGATCATCAGTAAACAGTACATTTGACCTAAGATTCTAGTTGGGTGAGGCCGGGTGCTGCAGACTGTTCTAGTGTCCTTGTCAATTTGTTTGTATAGCAGACTCTCATGCCAAATTGAGTCAAGCTTTTTTGAAAACAACAAATCATGAGAAGGCTTTGCCTTTGTTTTGGTTAGTTTGTCAATTAGGGTGAATAAGTAAGGGAGCCTGTCGTTAGGTAATTTGGTGAAACCAATTTGACATTTGCACAGCACATTGTTTTCACTGAGGAAATGTACGAGTCTGCTGTTAATGATAATGCATAGGATTTCCCCAAGGTTGTTGTTGATGCATATCCCACGGTAGTTATTGGGGTCAAATTTTTCTCCACTTTGTGGATTAGGGTGATCAGTCCTTGGTTTCAAACATTGGGGAAGATGACAGAGCTAAGGATTATGTTAGAGTTTTAGTATAGCCAATTGGAATTTGTGGTCTGTATATTTTATCATTTCATTTAGGGTAACATCAACACCACAGGCCTTTTTGGGTAGGAGGGTTATATTTTGTCCTGTAGTTCATTCAATTCAGTTGGAGAATTTAGTGGGTTCTGGTAGTCCTTAATAATTGATTCTAACATTTGTAATTGGTTCTGTATGTTTTTGCTATTTATTATTTGTTATAAAGACAAGCAGATTGGATAAGTGGTTTATCCATACATCTCCATTTTGGATAGATAACTCTTCGTATTGTTTGTTTAGTGTGTTCGAATTTTCCCAGAAGTGGTTAGATTCTCTATGGATTCTTCACTTACACTGAGCTGATTTCTGACATGCTGTTCCTTCTTTTTCCGTAGTGTATTTCTGTATTGTTTTTGTGATTCACCATAGTGAAGGTGTAGGCTCAGGTTTTCTGGGTCTTTGTTTTTGGTTAGATAGGTTTCTCAATTTCTTTCTGCTTGACATTTTTAGATTTTGATAGGGAAGCTGAAAGGTAAAATATACTATTTAGACCTTCTACTGGTAAGTTTACACCATCATTATTACAGTGAAACGTTTTTATTTCATTTGTCGTTGCCTAATTGTTTTTCGGTAGGTTTCGACACTGCTTTCCTTCCATCTATAGTATTTCTTAATATTATTCAGTTCCTTTTGGCTTTGATGCCTCATGACTGAGCATTGCTCTGTTCAGGTAGACTGTGATTTTACTGTGATCTGATAGGGGTGTCAGTGGGCTGACTGTGAACGCTCTGAAAGACTCTGGGTTGAGGTCAGTGATAAAGTAATCTACAGTACTACTGCCAAGAGATGAGCTATAGGTGTACCTACCATAGGAGTCCCCTCTAAGCCTACCATTGAATATGTACAGACCCAGGATGCGACAGAGCTGCAGGAGTTTTGACCAACTTTTGTAGGTTGTTTTGTCATAGTTGTGTTAAGGGGGGCATATTTGGGAGGGAATACTGTCACCTCCAGGTAGGTGTTTGTCCCCCTGTGTGCTGAGAGTGTCAGGTTCTTGTCCAGTTCTGGCATTTAGGTCGCCACAGACCTAGTGTTTAGCTGTTACATGTCTCTGAGCCTAGAAATGGTTGATCTCCCCCTCTAGGATGGAGAAGTTGTCATCGTTAAAGTATGGAGATTCTATTGGGGGGATATAGCTAGCACACTTGAGGACATTTTTCTCTGAGATCATTTCCTTTTTGAATTTCTAGCCAAATGTACAATGTTCCTGTTTTGACTAATTTAAATGTCTAACCCTATATCAAATTAGCATACCCCCTGAGTGTCTTTCCTGTTTTATTCCAGGTAGTTTGGTGGATGGGAATACCAGCTCCCTTTAACCTAGGGGGAAACCAGTACGTACATCTCCTCTATACCATGTCTCTTGTAGGATGACAATGTCTGTATTTCTAATTTTCTGGTGAAGTCCAGGTTCCTGCTCTATAGGCTAAAGGAAGATGACCTCAGGCCTGGGATATTCCAGGATGAGATGGTGAAGGCTTTGTGTTCCATAAAGTGTCCAACGTTGTTTTCGTGTGGTTTCGGCTCGGACAATGACAGGTGTTTCTCTCTCCGTTTGCGGCGTCCTTCCTGTCCGGTGAAGTGCTGGTCTAGTTAAAGCCATCTTAATCAGGAAGTAGCGGTGTTGTTGTTAGTGGTCGCTCATTAGCAGATCGTATTGTTGTGGCTCTGACACAGGAGACCGTTTTCCTTCAGGAAGCCCAGAGCATTGAGAGCCCTGTTGGAACACAATGGGTCCTGGGCAGGGAGGGCTCCAGTACAGCAGCAATACCACAGTGTAGTCTGCATACCAAATGGCACCCTATTCATTAGTTTACTACCTTTTCAAAAGTAGTGCACTACAGCATATAGAATAGGGTGCCATTTGGGACGTAGCCTTGGTCTGGTTCTTAGATCACGTTTAGCTGTTACCGTGATGATGGCTAATAACCGTGTTCCTACATTATCCACATTCTTTCCATTGATGCTAACGGATGGACGGGATGGAGGCAGGACTGGATGGGGTCTGGACGGGAGGGGGTGGGGGGCCGTTTAGTGGAATGTTGGAAAGCTGCCCTGGCTTGAATAACCTGAAAGCAACCTGTGGGTGAACTATAGATGTTCATTACTCTAACTTATTCATGTTGTGCTATTGTGTATTGTTATTGTCTTGTGTCATTGTATTGTTTTGTTGTCTTGTGTTATTGTCTTGTGGTGTTATTGTGTAGTGTTATTGTCTTGTGTTGTGATGTTGGTGTTTTTTGTGTAGTGTTATTGTCTTGTTGTTGTGGTCTGATATTGTGTTATATTGTGTTATCGTGTCCTGGTGTTGTGTTATTGTGTTGTTGTGGTGTTTTTTGTGTAGTGTTATTGTCTTGTTGTTGTGGTGTTCTGTTATTGTGTTATATTGTTATCTTGTCCTGGTGTGTTGTGTTTTGTGTTATTGTGTTGTGGTGGTTTTTTATTGTGTTGTGCTATCGTGTTATTGTTGTGTGTTAGTGTTATTGTTGTGTGTTAGTGTTATTGTTCTGTGTTCGTGTTATTGTTGTGTTATAGTTTTGTGGTGTGTAATTGTGTTGTGGTTTTTTATTGTGTGGTATCGTGCAACTGTGTTGTGTTATTGTGTTATAGTGTTGTTGTGTTACTGTATATTTTTATTGTGGTGTTTTGATTGTTGTGCGTGTCTGCTTCCTTTTCTACTGTCATGTGATAGGTTACAGTGTGCCCAGCTGCCAAATCAGGTCCTGGAGAGCATCAGCATTATCGACACGCCGGGGATCCTGTCAGGAGCAAAACAGAGGGTGAGCCGAGGTGAGAAGAGCAAGGCTCAGGAGTGGACAGGAAAAGGTGAGGAGAGACACGCACAGAGAGAGACACGCACAGAGAGAGACACGCACAGAGAGAGACACGCACAGAGAGAGACACGCACAGATAAATATAGATAGATTATCACACGCACAGAGAGAGACACGCACAGAGAGAGACACGCACAGGGAGAGACACGCACAGAGAGAGACACGCACATCTAAATATAGATAGATTATCACACACACAGAGAGAGACACTGACAGAGAGAGACACTGACAGAGAGAGACACGCACAGAGAGAGACACACAGATAAATATAGATAGATTATCACACACACACAGAGAGACACGCACAGAGAGAGACACGCACAGATAAATATAGATAGATTATGACACGCACAGAGAGAGACACGCACAGAGAGAGACACGCACAGAGAGAGACACGCACAGAGAGAGACAGGCACAGATAGAGACACACAGATAAATATCAAATCAAATGTATTTATATAGCCCTTCGTACATCAGCTGATATCTCAAAGTGCTGTACAGAAACCCAACCTAAAACCCCAAACAGCAAGCAATGCAGGTGTAGAAGCACGGTGGCTAGGAAAAACTCCCTAGAAAGGCCAAAACCTAGGAAGAAACCTAGAGAGGAACCAGGCTATGTGGGGTGGCCAGTCCTCTTCTGGCTGTGCCGGGTGGAGATTATAACAGAACATGGCCAAGATGTTCATAAATGACCAGCATGGTCGAATAATAATAAGGCAGAACAGTTGAAACTGGAGCAGCAGCACGGTCAGGTGGACCGGGGACAGCAAGGAGTCATCATGTCAGGTAGTCCTGGGGCATGGTCCTAGGGCTCAGGTCCTCCGAGAGAGAGAAAGAAAGAGAGAATTAGAGAGAGCGTATGTGGGGTGGCCCGTCCTCTTCTGGCTGTGCCGGGTGGAGATTATAACATAACATGGCCAAGATGTTCAAATGTTCATAAATGACCAGCATGGTCGAATAATAGTAAGGCAGAACAGTTGAAACTGGAGCAGCAGCATGGCCAGGTGGACTGGGGACAGCAAGGAGTCATCATGTCAGGTAGTCCTGGGGCATAGTCCTAGGACTCAGGTCAGTTGAAACTGGAGCAGCAGCATGGCCAGATGGACTGGGGACAGCAAGGAGTCATCATGTCAGGTAGTCCTGGGGCATGGTCCTAGGGCTCAGGTCCTCCGAGAGAGAGAAAGAAAGAAGGATAGATTATCACACACACACAGAGATAGAGACACGCACAGATAAATATAGATAGATTATCACACACACACACACAGATAGAGACACGCACAGATAAATATAGATAGATTATCACACACACACACAGATGGAGACACGCACAGATAAATATAGATAGATTATCACACACACACACACACAGATAGAGACACGCACAGAGAGAGACACGTACAGATAAATATAGATAGATTATCACACACACACACACAGATGGAGACACGCACAGATAAATATAGATAGATTATCACACACACACACAGAGACACGCACAGATAAATATAGATAGATTATCACACACACACACAGATAGAGACACGCACAGATAGAGACACGCACAGAGAGAGACACGTACAGATAAATATAGATAGATTATCACACACACACACAGATAGAGACACGCACAGATAAATATAGATAGATTATCACACACACACACACAGATAGAGACACGCACAGATAAATATGGATAGATTATCACACACACACACAGATAGAGACCCGCACAGATAAATATAGATAGATTATCTCACACACACACACAGATAGAGACACGCACAGATAAATATAGATAGATTATCACACACACACAGAGACACGCACAGATAAATATTACATTTACATTTAAGTCATTTAGCAGATGCTCTTATCCAGAGCGACTTACAAATTGGTGCGTTCACCTTATGACATCCAGTGGAGCAGCCACTTTACAATAGTGCATCTAAATCTTTTAAGGGGGGGTGAGAAGGATTACTTTATCCTATCCTAGGTATTCCTTAAAGAGGTGGGGTTTCAGGTGTCTCCGGAAGGTGGTGATTGACTCCGCTGTCCTGGCGTCGTGAGGGAGTTTGTTCCACCATTGGGGGGCTAGAGCAGCGAACAGTTTTGACTGGGCTGAGCGGGAACTGTACTTCCTCAGTGGTAGGGAGGCGAGCAGGCCAGAAGTGGATGAACGCAGTGCCCTTGTTTGGGTGTAGGGCCTGATCAGAGCCTGGAGGTACTGAGGTGCCGTTCCCCTCACAGCTCCATAGGCAAGCACCATGGTCTTGTAGCGGATGCGAGCTTCAACTGGAAGCCAGTGGAGAGAGCGGAGGAGCGGGGTGACGTGAGAGAACTTGGGAAGGTTGAACACCAGACGGGCTGCGGCGTTCTGGATGAGTTGTAGGGGTTTAATGGCACAGGCAGGGAGCCCAGCCAACAGCGAGTTGCAGTAATCCAGACGGGAGATGACAAGTGCCTGGATTAGGACCTGCGCCGCTTCCTGTGTGAGGCAGGGTCGTACTCTGCGGATGTTGTAGAGCATGAACCTACAGGAACGGGCCACTGCCTTGATGTTAGTTGAGAATGACAGGGTGTTGTCCAGGATCACGCCAAGGTTCTTAGCGCTCTGGGAGGAGGACACAATGGAGTTGTCAACCGTGATGGCGAGATCATGGAACGGGCAGTCCTTCCCCGGGAGGAAGAGCAGCTCCGTCTTGCCGAGGTTCAGCTTGAGGTGGTGATCCACACTGATATGTCTGCCAGACATGCAGAGATGCGATTCGCCACCTGGTCATCAGAAGGGGGAAAAGAGAAGATTAATTGTGTGTCGTCTGCATAGCAATGATAGGAGAGACCATGTGAGGTTATGACAGAGCCAAGTGACTTGGTGTATAGCGAGAATAGGAGAGGGCCTAGAACAGAGCCCTGGGGGACACCAGTGGTGAGAGCGCGTGGTGAGGAGACAGATTCTCGCCACGCCACCTGGTAGGAGCGACCTGTCAGGTAGGACGCAATCCAAGCGTGGGCCGCGCCGGAGATGCCCAACTCGGAGAGGGTGGAGAGGAGGATCTGATGGTTCACAGTATCGAAGGCAGCCGATAGGTCTAGAAGGATGAGAGCAGAGGACAGAGAGTTAGCTTTAGCAGTGCGGAGCGCCTCCGTGATACAGAGAAGAGCAGTCTCAGTTGAATGACTAGTCTTGAAACCTGACTGATTTGGATCAAGAAGGTCATTCTGAGAGAGATAGCGGGAGAGCTGGCCAAGGACGGCACGTTCAAGAGTTTTGGAGAGAAAAGAAAGAAGGGATACTGGTCTGTAGTTGTTGACATCGGAGGGATCGAGTGTAGGTTTTTTCAGAAGGGGTGCAACTCTCGCTCTCTTGAAGACGGAAGGGACGTAGCCAGCGGTCAGGGATGAGTTGATGAGCGAGGTGAGGTAAGGGAGAAGGTCTCCGGAAATGGTCTGGAGAAGAGAGGAGGGGATAGGGTCAAGCGGGCAGGTTGTTGGGCGGCCGGCCGTCACAAGACGCGAGATTTCATCTGGAGAGAGAGGGGAGAAAGAGGTCAGAGCACAGGGTAGGGCAGTGTGAGCAGAACCAGCGGTGTCGTTTGACTTAGCAAACGAGGATCGGATGTCGTCGACCTTCTTTTCAAAATGGTTGACGAAGTCATCTGCAGAGAGGGAGGGGGGGATTCAGGAGGGAGGAGAAGGTGGCAAAGAGCTTCCTAGGGTTAGAGGCAGATGCTATAGATAGATTATATATATAGATAGATTATCTCACACACACAGATAGAGACACGCACAGATAAATATAGATAGATTATCTCACACACACACACAGATTGATTGAAAGACAAACACACAGATAGATATAGACACACACACACACACACACACACACACACACACACACACACACACACACACACACACACACACACACACACACACACACACACACACACACACACACACACACACACACACACACACACACACACACACACACACACACACACAGATAAAGACACACACACACAGAGATAAAGACACACAGATACACACACAGACAGACCACACACACACAGATTGATTGAAAGACACACACACACAAACACACACACGCACACACACACAGATTGATTGAAAGACACACACACAAAGACACGCACACACACACACAGATTGATTGAAAGACACACACACAGATAGATAGATAATGACACACAGATAAAGACACAGATCGATAAATACACCCTCCCCTTCCTTTCCCATCTCATCCTCCTCCCTTTTCCCATCCTTCTCCTCCCTTCTTCCTCCCTTCTCCTTCACCCTTCCTCCACCCTTCTCCTCCCTTCCTCCACCCTTCTCCTCCCTTCCTCCACCCTTCTCCTCCTCCCTTCTTCCACCCTTCTCCTCCTCCCTTCCTCCACCCTTCTCCTCCCTTCTTCCACCCTTCTCCTCCTCCCTACTCCTCCCTTCCTCCACCCTTCTCCTCCCTTCTTCCACCCTTCTCCTCCTCCCTTCTTCCACCCTTCTCCTCCTCCCTTCCTCCACCCTTCTCCTCCCTTCTTCCACCCTTCTTCCACCCTTCTCCTCTCTTCCTCCTCCCTTCTTCCACCCTTCTTCCACCCTTCTCCTCCTCCCTTCTTCCACCCTTCTCCTCCTCCCTTCCTCTACCCTTTTCCTCCCTTCTCCACCCTTTGTGCTACTTCATTATGTATTACAGTTCATTGTGTATTACAAAAACATTCATTATTTCTTTCAGCATAATTTTTGTTCTCACCATGTTGCGAATCTAAAAATGTAAGACTCATCTATTTTTCACTATAATCTATGAATCATCTGAGAAACCCTCTGTGTTCCCTGACCCCTAACTCTCTTCAGGCTATGACTTCCCAGCGGTGTTGCGATGGTTTGCAGAGCGTGTTGACCGTATCATCCTCCTGTTCGACGCCCACAAGTTGGAGATCAGTGATGAGTTCTCCGAGGCCATCGGAGCACTGCGTGGAAACGAGGAGAAACTGCGTGTCGTCCTGAACAAGGCTGACATGGTGGGAACACAACAGCTGATGAGAATCTACGGAGCTCTAATGTGGTCTCTGGGCAAGGTGAGAGGAGACCTTTATTCATCCCCAAGGGAAATTACTTTCCTACAGTCATAGTAAAAATGATACAGACCTATACACAGCGGTGACCCGCAGGGCAGGTCAACCGTAGCTTTGATTGGACTGATCATGTCAACATCATACTTTCTAAAATCTTAGCTAGCAAGCTAGAGCCTCTTAATTTTCACAGCTTTTTGTTAAAAATCGCGCGACATTTCAGCGCCCTGCTACTCATGCCAGGACAATAGTATATGCATATGATTAGTATGTGTGGATAGAAAACACTCAGACGTTTATAAAACTGGTTAAGTCACGGCTGTGACTATAACAGAACGTGCGTTTCATCGAAAAGTGCAGGAAAATCTGATCACTGAAAATGGGAAAATATATCCATGCGCAACTTCAACCAATTGTTAAAAGTGACCCACATTAAATGGAGCCAAGGTTGCAATATCTACAGCTTCCACACGATGTCAACAGTCTTGTCATTTGTCTCGGATTTGTTTCTTGGTCAAACGGACACAAGGATGCCGATTTCTTCCGGTCTCCGACAGGATGTTTTGGTTGAGATATATCCGGACATGATATCAATATATGCCATTTAGCAGACGCTTTTATCCAAAGCGACTTACAGTCATGTGTGCATACATTCTACGTATGGGTGGTCCCGGGGATCGAACCCACTACCCTGGCGTTACAAGCGCCATGCTCTACCAACTGAGCTACAGAAGGACCATATCCTATCAAGACGTGAAGCTAAAGAATATACATCGCCCCGTGATCATTTTCATAGATTATTAACGTTTACTAATACCTAAAGTTGCATTACAAAAGTATTTCGGAAGTGTTTTGTGAAAGTTTATCGTCGACTTTTTTAATAAAAAAAAAATGACGTTACGTTAAACGCTATTTTTTTTTCTTGATCACACACTCTTCATAGATCGATATCTAGGCTATATATGGACCGATTTAATCGAAAAAAGACCCAAAATTATGTTTATAGGACATCTAGGAGTGCCAAGAAAGAAGCTCGTCAAAGGTAATGAATGTTTTATATTTTATTTCTGCGTTTTGGTTAGGACCGGCTACTGCAAAATCTGTCGTTTTAGATGAAGTTCCAGTACTTTTGGGTGCATGCTATCAGATAATAGCTTCTCATGCTTTCGCCGAAAAGCATTTTACAAATCTGACTCGGTAGCTAGATTCACAACGAGTGTAGCTTTAATTCAGTACATTGTATGTGCATTTTAATGAAAGTTTGAGTTTTATCAAAAACTATACGTGGCGCACTTGAAATTTCCGCTGATTTGATCCCCACAGCGGGAGCACTTCCCTAACAAGCTAGTTAACAAGTCCAATAGCTCAAATGAAAGATAAACACCTTGTTCATCTACCCAGCAAGTCAGATTTCTAAAATGTTTTACGGCGAAAACATAGCACATATTTATATTAGATCACCACCGAAACAAAAGACAAGAGGCAGCCATTTTGTCCCAGAAAATATAAAATTTAAAAGTAGGATTAAAAAATAAATAATTCACTAACCTTTTGAAAATCTTCATCAGATGACAGTAATATGACATGTTACACAGTACATTTGTTTTTTTTTCAATAATATGCCATTTATATCCATAAATCTCTGTTTACAATGACGAAATTTCAAAAAATGCTACTCAAATGTCCGGAGAAATGATGATAGCTCCGACAGATAACGTCAGATAACAAGCAATAAACATGACTAAATATACATGTTCTACATATAGTTACAAAGATACACTTCTTCTTAATGCAACCGCAACTGCAACTAGGCTATACTGAGACGGCGCTCAGATATTAGCAGTATGTCTCCTCTACGTTTGGAGTCCACAGAAACCCAAAATAACCACATAAATATTCCCTTACCTTTGATGTTCTTCGATCAGAAGACGTAGAAGGAGTCATACTTACCCAATACATCGTTTGGTTTCAAGTTGTGTGTCTCTGTATTAGCATATGCTAACAGCTTCAGCTGAAATGCACCCAAAATGACTTCTGGTCCCGCACTCTTGCGCATCAAAACTTCAAAATTACATATTATATGTCGACTAAACTGGTCAAACTAAGTGCAGAATCGAGCTTTATGATGTTTTTAACATGTAAAATAATGATCAGCGCGAACAAACAAACCATCATCAATTGGTGTTTCTTGGAAAAGAAAGCGCCCCAAATCGGCCGCGCGCAATAGAGTGCATGTATTTTCGAGTGACCCGAACGTTTTTGCCCGCCAAAGGACGAGGGCGCGCGAGATTCTCACAATGAACGCGCCATTGGAAAGCAGACATCGCGCTGAACACATACAAACTGTTCCCAGATCGCTAGCTGCTTGGGAAGGGTGGAGGCGATGACATCAAAGTTGGCCCAACTATTCTGTTGCCAAGAGAGAGTTTGGGAGAATGGCTGCCCTGAGTTCTGCTTTACATACAGACATAATTTAAACGGTTTTAGAAACTTTAGAGTGTTTTCTATTCAATAATAATTATTATATGCATATATTAGCAATTTTGGGAAAAAATATTTTCAGTTTACTATGGGCACGCACTTCCTCCAAAGGGGGCAGTAAATTCAGCCCTATCTCCAAGAGGTTAACAACACTGTCATCTCAGATTTTCAAAAAATGCTTTTCAACCATAGCTACACAAGCATTTGTGTAAGAGTATTGATAGCTAGCAGAGCATTAAGCCTAGCATTCAGCAGGCAACATTTTCACAAAAACAAGAAAAGCATTCAAATAAAATCATTTACCTTTGAAGAACTTCGGATGTTTTCAATGAGGAGACTCTCAGTTAGATAGCAAATGTTCAGTTTTTCCAAAAATATTATTTGTGTAGGAGAAAACGCTCCGTTTTGTTCATCACGTTTGGCTAAGAAAAAAACCCGAAAATTCAGTCATTACAACGCAAACTTTTTTCCAAATTAACTCCATAATATCGACAGAAACATGGCAAACTTTGTTTAGAATCAATCCTCAAGGTGTTTTTCACATATCTATTCGATGATAAGTCACTCGTGGCAGTTTGGTTACTCCTCTGTTCAAAATGGAAAAATGCACGCACCTGGAGATTACGCAATAGTTTCGACGGCGGACACCGAGCGGACACCTGGTAAATGTAGTCTCTTATGGTCAATTTTCCAATGATATGCCTACAAATACGTCACAATGCTGCAAAAACTTTGGGGAAATGACAGAAAGTGTAGGCTCATTCCTTGCGCATTCACAGCCATATAAGGAGACATTGGAACACAGCGCCTCCAAAATCTGGCTCACTTCCTGTATGAAATTTCATCTTGGTTTCACCTGTAGCATTAGTTCTGTGGCACTCAGAGACAATATCTTTGCAGTTTTGAAAACGTCAGTGTTTTCTTTCCAAAGCTGTCAATTATATGCATAGTCGAGCATCTTTTCGTGACAACATATCTTGTTTAAAACGGGAACGTTTTTAATCCAAAAATGAAATACTGCTCCCAGAGGTTCAAGAGGTTAACACATGGAATTATAGATATTTGATTTTGAATTGAAGGACCCTTTAGGTATAAAAAAAGATATATACTTTTTTGGGGGGATGAAACATTGAATTTGGCCTTACTGCTAGAGGGTTGTGTTGAGTGGGTATATCACCTAAAGGTTTGTGTTGAGTGGGTATATCACCTAAAGGGTTGTGTTGAGTGGGTATATCACCTAAAGGGTTGTGTTGAGTGGGTATATCACCTAAAGGGTTGTGTTGAGTGGGTATATCACCTAAAGGGTTGTGTTGAGTGGGTATATATCACCTAAAGGGTTGTGTTGAGTCGGTATATATCACCTAAAGGGTTGTGTTGAGTGGGTATATCACCTAAAGGGTTGTGTTGAGTGGGTTGTGTTGATATCACCTAAAGGGTTGTGTTGAGTGGGTATATCACCTAAAGGGTTGTGTTGAGTGGGTATATCACCTAAAGGGTTGTGTTGAGTGGGTATATCACCTAAAGGGTTGTGTTGAGTGGGTATATCACCTAAAGGGTTGTGTTGAGTGGGTATATCACCTAAAGGGTTGTGTTGAGTGGGTATATCACCTAAAGGGTTGTGTTGAGTGGGTATATCACCTAAAGGGTTGTGTTGGGTTGTGTGGGTATATCACCTAAAGGGTTGTGTTGAGTGGGTATATCACCTAAAGGGTTGTGTTGAGTGGGTATATCACCTAAAGGGTTGTGTTGAGTGGGTATATCACCTAAAGGGTTGTGTTGAGTGGGTATATCACCTAAAGGGTTGTGTTGAGTGGGTATATCACCTAAATATCACCTAAAGGGTTGTGTTGAGTGGGTATATCACCTAAAGGGTTGTGTTGAGTGGGTATATCACCTAAAGGGTTGTGTTGAGTGGGTATATCACCTAAAGGGTTGTGTTGAGTGGGTATATCACCTAAAGGGTTGTGTTGAGTGGGTATATCACCTAAAGGGTTGTGTTGAGTGGGTATATCACCTAAAGGGTTGTGTTGAGTGGGTATATCACCTAAAGGGTTGTGTTGAGTGGGTATATCACCTAAAGGGTTGTGTTGAGTGGGTATATCACCTAAAGGGTTGTGTTGAGTGGGTATATCACCTAAAGGGTTGTGTTGAAATCACCTAAAGGGTTGTGTTGAGTGGGTATATCACCTAAAGGGTTGTGTTGAAATCACCTAAAGGGTTGTGTTGAGTGGGTATATCACCTAAAGGGTTGTGTTGAGTGGGTATATCACCTAAAGGGTTTGTGGGTATATCACCTAAAGGGTGGGTATATCACCTAAAGGGTTGTGTTATCACCTAAAGGGTTGTGTTGAGTGTATATCACCTAAAGGTATATCACCTAAAGGGTTGTGTTGAGTGGGTATATCACCTAAAGGGTTGTGTTGAGTGGGTATATCACCTAAAGGGTTGTGTTGAGTGGGTATATCACCTAAAGGGTTGTGTTGAGTGGGTATATCACCTAAAGGGTTGTGTGTGGGTTGGGTTGTGTTGAGTGGGTATATCACCTAAAGGGTTGTGTTGAGTGGGTATATCACCTAAAGGGTTGTGTTGAGTGGGTATATCACCTAAAGGGTTGTGTTGAGTGGGTATATCACCTAAAGGGTTGTGTTGAGTATATCACCTAAAGGGTTGTGTTGATATATCACCTAAAGGGTTGTGTTGAGTGGGTATATCACCTAAAGGGTTGTGTTGAGTGGGGGTTGTGTTGATATCACCTAAAGGGTTGTGTTGAGTGGGTATATCACCTAAAGGGTTGTGTTGAGTGGGTTGTGTTGATATATCACCTAAAGGGTTGTGTTGAGTGGGTATATCACCTAAAGGGTTGTGTTGAGTGGGTATATCACCTAAAGGGTTGTGTTGAGTGGGTATATCACCTAAAGGGTTGTGTTGATATCACCTAAAGGGTGGGTATATCACCTAAAGGGTTGTGTTGAGTGGGTATATCACCTAAAGGGTTGTTGGGTATATCACCTAAAGGGTTGTGTTGAGTGGGTATATCACCTAAAGGGTTGGGTTGTGTGATATCACCTAAAGGGTTGTGGTATATCACCTAAAGGGTTGTGTTGAGTGGGTATATCACCTAAAGGGTTGTGTTGAGTGGGTATATCACCTAAAGGGTTGTGTTGAGTGGGTATATCACCTAAAGGGTTGTGTTGAGTGGGTATATCACCTAAAGGGTTGTGTTGAGTGGGTATATCACCTAAAGGGTTGTGTTGAGTTGTGTTGAGTGGGTATATCACCTAAAGGGTTGTGTTGAGTGGGTATATCACCTAAAGGGTTGTGTTGAGTGGGTATATCACCTAAAGGGTTGTGTTGAGTGGGTATATCACCTAAAGGGTTGTGTTGAGTGGGTATATCACCTAAAGGGTTGTGTTGAGTGGGTATATCACCTAAAGGGTTGTGTTGAGTGGGTATATCACCTAAAGGGTTGTGTTGAGTGGGTATATCACCTAAAGGGTTGTGTTGAGTGGGTATATCACCTAAAGGGTTGTGTTGAGTGGGTATATCACCTAAAGGGTTGTGTTGAGTGGGTATATCACCTAAAGGGTTGTGTGTGAGTGGGTATATCACCTAAAGGGTTGTGTTGAGTGGGTATATCACCTAAAGGGTTGTGTTGAGTGGGTATATGTTGTGTTGAGTGGGTATATCACCTTGTGTTGAGGGTTGTGTTGAGTGGGTATATCACCTAAAGGGTTGTGTTGAGTGGGTATATCACACCTAAAGGGTTGTGTTGAGTGGGTATATCACCTAAAGGGTTGTGTTGTTGAGTGGGTATATCACCTAAAGGGTTGTGTTGAGTGGGTATATCACCTAAATATCACCTAAAGGGTTGTGTTGAGTGGGTATATCACCTAAAGGGTTGTGTTGAGTGGGTATATCACCTAAAGGGTGTTGTGGGTTATCACCTAAAGGGTTGTGTTGAGTGGGTATATCACCTAAAGGGTTGTGTTGAGTGGGTATATCACCTAAAGGGTTGTGTTGAGTGGGTATATCACCTAAAGGGTTGTGTTGGGTATATCACCTAAAGGGTTGGGAGTATATCACCTAAAGGGGTTGTGTGTGAGTGGGTATATCACCTAAAGGGTTGTGTTGAGTGGGTATATCACCTAAAGGGTTGTGTTGAGTGGGTATATCACCTAAAGGGTTGTGTTGAGTGGGTATATCACCTAAAGGGTTGTGTTGAGTGGGTATATCACCTAAAGGGTTGTGTTATATCACCTAAAGGGTTGTGTTGAGTGGGTATATCACCTAAAGGGTTGTGTTGAGTGGGTATATCACCTAAAGGGTTGTGTTGATATATCACCTAAAGGGTTGTGTTGAGTGGGTATATCACCTAAAGGGTTGTGTTGAGTGGGTATATCACCTAAAGGGTTGTGTTGAGTGGGTATATCACCTAAAGGGTTGTGTTGAGTGGGTATATCACCTAAAGGGTTGTGTTGAGTGGGTATATCACCTAAAGGGCTGTGTTGAGTGGGTATATCACCTAAAGGGTTGTGTTGAGTGGGTATATCACCTAAAGGGTTGTGTTGAGATATCACCTAAAGGGTTGGTTGAGTATATCACCTAAAGGGTTGTGTTGAGTGGGTATATCACCTAAAGGGTTGTGTTGAGTGGGTATATCACCTAAAGGGTTGTGTTGAGTGGGTATATCACCTAAAGGGTTGTGTTGAGTGGGTATATCACCTAAAGGGTTGTGTTGAGTGGGTATATCACCTAAAGGGTTGTGTTGAGTGGGTATATCACCTAAAGGGTTGTGTTGAGTGGGTATATCACCTAAAGGGTTGTGTTGTGGGTATATCACCTAAAGGGTTGTGTTGTGGGTATATCACCTAAAGGGTTGTGTTGAGTGGGTATATCACCTAAAGGGTTGTGTTGTGGGTATATCACCTAAAGGGTGTGTTGAGTATATCACCTAAAGGGTTGTGTTGATATCACCTAAAGGGTTGTGGTATATCACCTAAAGGGTTGTGTTGAGTGGGTATATCACCACCTAAAGGGTTGTGTTGAGTGGGTATATCACCTAAAGGGTTGTGTTGAGTGGGTATATCACCTAAAGGGTTGTGTTGTGTATATCACCTAAAGGGTTGTGTTGAGTGGGTATATCACCTAAAGGGTTGTGTTGAGTGGGTATATCACCTAAAGGGTTGTGTTGAGTGGGTATATCACCTAAAGGGTTGTGTTGATATCACCTAAAGTGGGTATATCACCTAAAGGGTTGTGTTGAGTGGGTATATCACCTAAAGGGTTGTGTTGAGTGGGTATATCACCTAAAGGGTTGTGTTGAGTGGGTATATCACCTAAAGTGGGTGGGTATATCACCTAAAGGGTTGTGTTGAGTGGGTATATCACCTAAAGGGTTGTGTTGAGTGGGTATATCACCTAAAGGGTTGTGTTGAGTGGGTATATCACCTAAAGGGTTGTGTTGAGTGGGTATATCACCTAAAGGGTTGTGTTGAGTGGGTATATCACCTAAAGGGTTGTGTTGAGTGGGTATATCACCTAAAGGGTTGTGTTGAGTGGGTATATCACCTAAAGGGTTGTGTTGGGTTGTGTTGAGTGGGTATATCACCTAAAGGGTTGTGTTGAGTGGGTATATCACCTAAAGGGTTGTGTTGAGTGGGTATATCACCTAAAGGGTTGTGTTGAGTGGGTATATCACCTAAAGGGTTGTGTTGAGTGGGTATATCACCTAAAGGGTTGTGTTGAGTGGGTATATCACCTAAAGGGTTGTGTTGAGTGGGTATATCACCTAAAGGGTTGTGTTGAGTGGGTATATCACCTAAAGGGTTGTGTTGAGTGGGTATAACATTTTGTGATAAAACTGTTAAAGGGGCTTCATGGATACATTCGATTGATTGACAGGTGTTCAACACCCCAGAGGTCGTGAGGGTGTATATCGGGTCGTTCTGGTCTGAACCACTGCTGGTCCCTGATAACCGTCGTCTGTTTGAGCTGGAGGAGGAGGATCTGTTTAGTGACATCCAGAACCTTCCCCATAATGCAGCCCTCAGGAAACTCAACGACCTGGTGAAGAGGGCACGACTGGTCAGAGTAGGTTCTCTCTCTCTCTGGATCTCCCTCCCTCTATCTGTCTCATTCATCTACTAGATGCTGTGATATAATCTGCAAACACAACCTAGGTACTAAAGAATAAGGTGTCTGACTCAGTTTCAATATGAAAAATTGAGGAGAAAGTGGCTTTGCTGAAGTTAATAGCCCCCCCTCTTTCTCTCTCTACCTCCCCCCTCTCTCCACCCTCCAGGTGCATGCCCACATCATAAGTTACCTGAAGAAGGAGATGCCAACCTTCAGGAAGGACAACAGAAAGAAGAACCTAATCTACCAACTTCCTGTCATCTTCTCCAAGATCCAGCTGCAACACCACATCTCTGCTGGGGACTTCCCTGACTGCGCCAAGATGCAGGTTATTATATAAGATTATCTGTCTGGTTGTCTGTCTGGTTGTCTGTCTGGTTGTCTGTCTGTCTGGTTGTCTGTCTGTCTGGTTGTCTGTCTGTCTGGTTGTCTGTCTGTCTGGTTGTCTGTCTGTCTGTCTGGTTGTCTGTCTGTCTGTCTGGTTGTCTGTCTGTCTGTCTGTCTGGTTGTCTGTCTGTCTGGTTGTCTGTCTGTCTGGTTGTCTGTCTGGTTGTCTGTCTGGTTGTCTGTCTGGTTGTCTGTCTGTCTGGTTGTCTGTCTGTCTGGTTGTCTGTCTGTCTGGTTGTCTATCTGGTTGTCTGTCTGCATGCCTGTCTTTTTTTTCATGAATTTGAAAACACTCAACATGATAAAAAAATAAATCATGTTTATTAGATAAGTAGTATAAAATATTTGTTGATTTAAAACGTAATTTTTTGTTTTGATATAAACATTCAAAATATTGTTTATATTTAGTCTATTTGGGTTTCAGTGTCCAGCACTAATATGACCCCTCTATGAAAAGGTGAGACTTCTCAATGTCCATAGCAAAAGTCCAGCATCCCTCAGTAATCCATCTTTAAGTCATACAGTGCCTTGCGAAAGTATTCATCACCCTTGGCAGTTTTCCTATTTTGTTGCATTTTATTTGGACTTCATGTAATGAACATACACAAAATAGTCCAAATTGGTGAAGTGAAATGAAGTGTCATTTAAGTGTCACATGATCTGTCACATGAGCTCAGTATGTATACACCTGTTCTAAAAGTCTGCAACACCACTAAGCAAGGGGCACCATCAAGCAAGCGGCACCATGAAGACCAAGGAGCTCTCCAAACAGGTCAGGTACAAAGTTATGGAGAAGGACATATCAGGGTTGGGTTCTAAAAAATACATCTGAAACTTTGAACATCCCACAGAGCACTATTAAATCCATTAATAACAAATTGAAAGAATATGGCACCACAACAAACCTGACAAGAGGACCACCCACCAAAACTCAGACCAGGCAAGGAGGACATTAATCGGAGAGGAAACAAAGAGACCAAAGATAACCCTGAAGGAGCTGCAAAGCTCCACTGTGGAGACTGGAGTATCTGTCCATAGGACCACTTTAAGCCGTACACTCCACAGAGCTGGGCTTTACGGAAGAGTGGCCAGAAAAAAATAAGCATACATGTTTGATGTTTGCCAAAAGGCATGTGGGAGACTTCCTAAACATATGGAAGAAGGTACTCTGGTCAGATGAGATTAAAATTGAGCTTTTTGGCCATCAAGGAAAATGCTATGTTTTGCGCAAACCCAACGCCTCATCACCCCGAGAACACCATCCTGTGGGGATGTTTTTCATCGGCAAGGACTGGAAAACTGGTCAGAATTGAAGGAATGATGGATGGTTCTAAATATAGGGATACTCTTGAGGGAATCTTGTTTCAGTCTTCCAGAGATTTGAGACTGGGAAAGAGGTTCACCTTCTAGCAGGACAATGACCCTAGGCAAACTGCTAAAGCAACACATGAGTGGTTTAAGGGGAAACATTTAAATGTCTTGGAATGGTCTAGTCAAAGCCCTGACCCCTATCCAAAAACATGTGGTATGACTTAAAGATTGTTGTACACCAGTGGAAACCATCCAACTTGAAGGAGCTGGAGCAGTTTTGCCTTGAAGAATGGGCAAAACTCCCAGTGGCTAGATGTGCCAAGTTTATAGAGACATACCCCAAGAGACTTGCAGCTGTAATTGCTGCAAAAGGTGGCTCTACAAAGTATTGACCTTGGGGGTGAATAGTTATGCATGCTAAGGTTTTCTGTTTTTTGTCTAATTTCTTGTTTGTTTCACAAGAAAAAATATTTTGCTTCTTCAAAGTGGTAGGCATGTTGTGTAAATCAAATGATACAAACTCCCCAAATCCATTTTATTTCCAGGTTTGTAAGACAAAGAAAAATAGGAAAAATGTCAAGGGGGTGAATACTTTCGCAAGCCATTTAATTTCCAGATGGACTGATTGGCTGACTAGTTTGCTCTGTTCTGTTCCCATCCAGGAGCAGCTGTTGACCCATGACTTCAGTAAGTTCAAGCCCCTGAAACCGTCCCTGATGGCTGCTCTGGATGAGCTGCTGGCATCCGACATCGCCAAGCTGATGCCCCTGCTGCGCCAGGAGGAGGTCAACCTGGGGGAGCAGCCAGGGGTACAGGGGGGGGCCTTCCTGGGAACCCGCGCCGGGCCCTTCGTGGTGAACGACCCATTTGGAGAAGTGGAGAAGGAGGGCGAGGATGGGGGCGAGATGGCCTGGGTGGTGACCAAGGACAAGCCCAAATATGACGAGATCTTCTACAACCTGGCGCCCAACGAGGGCAAGCTGAGTGGCACCAAGGCCAGGGACTGGATGGTGAGCACCCGGCTGCCAAACTCCGTCCTGGGGAGGATCTGGAAGCTGTCGGATGTGGACCGAGATGGCATGCTGGATGACGAGGAGTTTGCCCTGGCCAGCCACCTGATTGAGGTGAAGTTAGAGGGGCATGGTCTGCCACCCGAGCTGCCAGCACGCCTGGTGCCCCCCTCCAAGCGCAGGCAGAAAGGATCTGATATATAGAGAGACTACATTAACCTACCCTTTGGAGCTGAGAGTATAACCCTCTGACAGCTGACACACACACTACTGCCCCCCTATGTTGTCCCCTACGTTGTCCCCTACATTGTCCCCTACCTTGTCCCCCTACTTTGTCCCCCTACTTTGTCCCCTACATTGTCCCCTAGACCCTTACATTGTCCCCTAGTCCCCTACGTTGTCCCCCTACTTTGTCCCCTGTGTTGAACCCTACATTGTCACCTAGTCCCCTATGTTGTCCCCTAGTCCCCTACATTGTCCCCTACGTTGTCCCCTGCATTGTCCCAGTCCCCTACAATGTCCCCAGTCCCCTACGTTGTCTCCTACATTGTCTTCTAGTCCCCTACATTGTCCCCTACGTCATCCCCCAGTCCTCTACATTGTCCCCTATGTTGTCCCCTACGTTGTCCTCAGTCCCCTACGTTGTCCCCAGTCGCCTACATTGTCCCCTACTTGGTCTTCTAGTCCCCTACATTGTCCCCTACATCATCCCCCAGTCCTCTACATTGTCCCCTATGTTGTCCACTACGTTGTCCCCAGTCCCCTACATTGTCCCCTACTTGGTCTTCTAGTCCCCTACATTGTCCCCTACGTCATCCCCCGGTCCTCTACATTTTCCCCTACATTGTCCCCTACGTTGTCCCCTACATTGTCCCCTACGTTGTCCTCAGTCCCCTATGTTGTCCCCAGTCCCCTACATTGTCCCCTACATTGTCTTCTAGTCCCCTACATTGTCTCCTACATTGTCCCCTACATTGTCCCCAGTCCTCTACATTGTCCCCTAGTACCCCACGTTTTCCCCTTGTGCCCTACATTGTCTCCTTGTCTCATTATCTTTCCTTACTTCGTGTCTGTAAGCCCCTGGCTGCATCTCAATAGTCTTCGGTAGCTTTTTCTTCTCCTCTCCTGTAAAGTCACATTTTCTTGTGTTTTATTCCTACAGGATAACAGAGGTCCGATGCCGTTTCATGTTTTGTATTAATGAATAGGACAAAAGGACAGAAGGAGAGTAGAGAGGGAGATCGTAAGTAGACAGAGTAGTGGAGATGGGTCTTGAACCACCAAGTCCAATGTGTCTCCACTCTAATTCCTTTCCCATAGTGCAGATGAAGGAAAGGAAAGGAAAGGAAAGGAAAGGAAAGGAAAGGAGGAGGAGGAGGAGGAGAAGATACTTCATATTATTGAGATGCACCACATCTTTTTCCAATTGGATCTAAATGTGTTTTGCTGAGTGATGTCAAATAAAAGCTAGTGGCCTGCTCTACTCTACTCTGCTCTACTCTACTCTACTCTACTCTACTCTGCTCTACTCTACTCTACTCTACTCTACTCTACTCTGCTCTACTCTACTCTACTCTACTCTACTAATTACACACTGATCTGATTATACATGGCTCTGAAAGCTGCCTTACTATATTTGACTTGCTTTTACATGGAGCTATTTTGCAGGGGTTTAACAAATCAAGACAGACATACATAGACGCATGTTGAATATGTTCAAGTACACTAATCTATGTTCATGTATTTGACAGCTGTTGCCATTAGGTACAGTATAAAGCTTGTTTAGTCATCTCTCTGTCTGTCTGCAGGGGCTGGTCCAACCAATAACATTGCAGTACTTATATAGTTAGTATAGTTTTCCTCACACACTGTCACTGTCTTCTATTCAGCTTTTGGGGGATTGTTTAGTGAGTAGTGCTGTTGATTTTCTATTTACTAGACAAATAACGGCATGTGTTTCAAATTAATGTCATATGCTGTGAGAACAATGTTGTTATGTAAAACAGTGACTGCTGTTCACAGCTAACTCAACAGCTACATGTTATTATTATCATTACCTAATAAACTGTATGGACTGTGTTCTGATGACCTCCACTGACCTTTTGTTCAGATTGAAGAGGAGAAGAAGTTGAATTCATAAGTGTTTAGAGAAAGGAAAGGTAATGGTGGAGGATTAGGTAATGGTGGAGGATTAGGTAATGGTGGAGGATTAGGTAATGGTGGAGGATTAGGTAATGGTGGAGGATTAGGTAATGGTGGAGGATTAGGTAATGGTGGAGGATTAGGTAATGGTGGAGGATTAGGTAATGGTGGTGATGACTTGATGTGATTCTAATCAACAACAGACAAACATCATTTGAATCTGTGGATTAAAGTGATGCTCCAGGGGCCTCATCAATTATGCGTAGGCAAAAATCTGAACTCGTTTATCAAAACAGATTGGACAAGAATTCAGCCAGGTTGGGCCTTTTTTAAATGTATTTTTAATTTAACGTTTGTTTAAGGTTAAGAAGGTCAGTTAAGAACAAACTGTTATTTACAATGACGGCCTACCCCGGCCAAACCCTCCCCTAACCCGGAAGACGCTGTGCCAATTGTGCGCCGCCCTTTGGTACTCCCGATCACATCCGGTTGTGATACAGCCCGTGACTGAACCAGGGGCTGTAGTGACACCTCTAGCACTGAGATGCAGTGTCTTAGACCCCTGCTCCACTCTGGAGCCCCCCATATAGTACTGAGATGCAGTGTCTTAGACCCCTGCTCCACTCTGGAGCCCCCCATATAGTACTGAGATGCAGTGTCTTAGACCCCTGCTCCACTCTGGAGCCCCCATATAGCACTGAGATGCAGTGTCTTAGACCCCTGCTCCACTCTGGAGCCCCCCACATAGTACTGAGATGCAGTGTATTAGACCCCTGCTCCACTCTGGAGCCCCCCATATAGCACTGAGATGCAGTGTCTTAGACCCCTGCTCCACTCTGGAGCCCCCCACATAGTACTGAGATGCAGTGTATTAGACCCCTGCTCCACTCTGGAGCCCCCCATATAGCACTGAGATGCAGTGTATTAGACCCCTGCTCCACTCAGGAGCCCACTGTCCTAAAGATAAGGAGACAGTAATAAATCACTACTTTGTGCTGTGAGTGAAGAGCAGCTGTGTAAAATTACCAATGATATAGTACATAGAGCACTATTCAACTCAAACATTTAGAGGGCATTAGACTTTACGTGTGGAATTGTGAGCAATTAAATAATTTATCGATTTCATTGTATTTCCATTGTGAATTAATGCCACATATCTTGACAAGCTGTATCATATCATTTGACCACATCTCAGAGCCAAATCTCTTTGTCCAATTTCATATTCAGGATCCACCTGCCTTGCGAATAATTCCTGATTATTTGCACATTCAGATCAACATTTTTGTTAATTAATATCATCACCCCCTTTGAGTTCCTTTTGTCCATGACAGAAAATGATTTCACCACCCCATTCCTTTTTCCACGCAACTTCATCTAAGGATGTAGAGTGAGTTTCCTGTAAACAGTATATATTATATTCCGTTTCTTTTAGCCATGTAAAGAATGATCTTTTTTTAATAATCTGCCAAACCGTGGCTCCTTGGGAGTGGCGACCCTCGGACTGAGGATCCTTGCCGCTGGTCCCGAATGGACAGGAGATTCTGGCAGCACCGGACAGGCGGGAGACTCCTCTGCCGGAGTGAAGGGCGATTCCGGCAGCGCCGGCGTGAAGGGCGGCTCCTGACTGACTGGCGGCTCCTGACTGACTGGCGGCTCCTGACTGATGGGCGGCTCTGACGGCTCCTGACTGACAGGCGGCTCTGGCGGCTCCTGACTGACAGGCGGCTCTGGCGGCTCCTGACAGCCGGGCGGTTCTGGCGGCTCCTGACAGCCGGGCGGTTCTGGCGGCTCAGAACAGACGGGCGAACCTGAAGGGAGGAGACGAAGAGACAGCCTGGTGCGTGGGGCTGCCACAGGACCCACCAGGCTGGGGAGACCTTCAGGATGCCTGGTGCGTGGAGGAGGCACCGGATGTACCGGGCTGTGGGGGAGCACTGGAATTCTGGTGTGCAGCCTTGGCACCACTCCTCTAGGCTGGATGACCCCTTAAGCCCAGACCCTCCAGAGTGCAGGCACAGGTTGAACCGGGCTGTGGGTGAGCACTGGAGATCTGGTGCAGACCACTCACACTTCTCCCTTAAGCTCAATACCCACATTCGCCCGGTTCGGGCGGAGCGCAGGCATAGGATGCACTGCACCCTCTCAGCGCCCCAGAGACACAGCACGCAGCGCTGGCGCAGGATACCCTGGGCCGAAACGATGTACTGGAGACCAAAAACGCTGGGCTGGCACAACACGCCCTTGCTGGATGCCTACTCTCGCATGGCATTTGCGTGGGGCTGGCTTATAGCCTCGCATACTGGCAACACTGTGCGATTGACCGCATAACACGGTGCCTGACCAGTACTGCGCTTCTTCCAGTAAGCACGAGGAGTGAGCTCAGGTCTCCAACCTGACTCTGCCACACTCCCCGTGTGCAACCCCAAAACATATTTTTTTTGTCGCACTGCCGTTCTACCTCCTCATATCGCCGCCGCTCAGCTTTTGCTGCCTCCAGCTCTGCCTTTCGCTGCCTCCAGCTCTGCCTTTCGCTGCCTCCAGCTCTGCCTTTCGCTGCCTCCAGCTCTGCCTTTCGCTGCCTCCAGCTCTGCCTTGGGGTGGCGATATTCCCCAGCCTGTGCCCAGGGTTCCGTTCCGTCCAAAATCTCCCATGTCCAGGTGTCCAGAACCCTCTGCTCCTGGTTACCACACTGCTTGGTCTGGTTGTGGTGGGTGATACTGTAATGGCTGACTAGGTGCGTGAGGGAAGAATCAGGCGCAGAGAGCAGAGAGTTCCACAGGGAGAAGTGCACTTTAATATGGCACCTAAAGCAATGCCCAAAATACAGGGCGAAAAAAATATGGACCAACCCAAAACTCAGGGTACCAGGTCCGGAGCACGAACACACCCAACACAAACACGTAACACGAGAAAAGAAAAAAGGACATAGACTACCCACCCCAACTCACGCCCTGACCAACATGACACAAAGACATAAATAGGAACTAAGATCAGAACGTGACAGTTGCATCATAATTACCTTTAATTGAAAAACAAATCCCAGCATTTCCATAGCAATTGACTTTTCACATTATCATGAAAGAGACTTTTCTCTAGAGACGGCTTCACTACAGTACAAATGTTTTCCGTACACTATGTTATTATTCCCCAATGCCCCTATTATGATATATTCCCCTTGCTTGTTGTAAACATATATAAACTTTTAGACAAATACATAAAAAAATAAAACATTAAATTATAAAACCGGTCTCGACAAAAGAGAGAGAGAGAAAGTGAGAGAAGAGAGCGGGATTGTGTGTGTGTGTGTGTGTGTGTGTGTGTGTGTGTGTGTGTGTGTGTGTGTGTGTGTGTGTGTGTGTGTGTGTGTGTGTGTGTGTGTGTGTGTGTGTGTGTGTGTGTGTGTGTGTGTGTGTGTGTGTGTGTGTGTGTGTGTCCGTATGTGCAAGCAAGCATGTAGGTGAGTACATGTGTGTTCATTTCCACTTCATAATGTTCAGATATTTTAAACAGTTCCCATACCATTTTTTTTTAAAACCTGAAGTCCCTGTATAATTTAGTACAGCCACGGTGTTATGGAGCTGTCTCAGAATAGCTGTCCATCTATAAAGAGTTTGTCCACAATGATAAAGGCACGCCTACCATCCTTCCTTTGTTGTCTTTGTACCGGATACAGTCTTTTACAACGTTCATTTATCTCCTTTGGAAATTGGTCATTGAGACTGAATTTGGTCCCTTTAAGCTCCCTTCCCCGGCTTTTGATCAGCTCCTTTTGTTGGTAGTGTTCAAATTTTGCGATGATCGGTCGGGGATCCTTGGTCTTGTCGCTCTGAGCGCCAAGTCTATGTTCTCGGTTGAAAGCCACCTTGTTTACAGTCTCTATAGGAAGTTTCAAGTCTATGTTCTCGGTTGAAAGCCACCTTGTTTACAGTCTCTATAGGAAGTTTCAAGTCTATGTTCTCGGTGGAAAGCCACCTTGTTTACAGTCTCTATAGGAAGTATCAACGCGCCCTCTGGATTATTGGATGCGTCCTCAGGAATACCATAAAAAAATAGATTTTCACGCATGTTATGCATTGTATGTCTAGTAGCGTCTCCTTCATCACCCTGTTTACCCTGAGTAGACAACCCATGTTGGAACCGTGTATTTTTACCTTGGAGGTGAGTGTCTTGTTTTCTCTTTGGAGGTTGAGAGTTTCACTCTGGCTGGATTTGTTTTCAAATTCTTTGTGGTTCTGTATAATCTAATCTCAGGGAAATATGTGTCTCTATGGTCTTACATTTGGCAGGAGGTTAGGAAGTGCAGCTGTTTCCACCTTATTTTGTGGGCAGTGTGCACATCTTCTCGAGAGGCAGGTCTGCCTACGGCGACCTTTCTCAATGTCTGTACATAGGTTTCCCTCGCCTCCCAGTGTACAGTGTGACTCACATGCCAGGAATGTGGTGGGCTGGCCTGAGAACTATTAATATCAGCTTTCCCCGCTAAGTTTCCTTCAGCTGCAGCTCAGCCTCTAGACACTACATTTATGATAAAACATTCAAATGAACAACATTCCCCTATTTGGACTTTTCCTTTCCCCCAGATGTTTAGGCCACACTCCAAAATCTGTTATTAGTGTGTGTGGGCGCGAGACAGAGAGAGATTTCCTAATCAGATCAACAGGCAGTGTTGCTGACTGCACAGTGTGGCTTTCCAACATTACAGTAATGTGGAGTAGATGTCTTGACATTTCTCGTGAGATATTTCAGTGACAGAGGAATTTTGATTAGCTTCCAATGTGGATATTAAAACAAGTCTTTGCCATGTATAACACCGCTAGAGCGAATTCAATCCCCACTTTGACAAGAGGTTAGTTATTTGGTTATGCACATTACAGACAGTTAAAAACACTATCAAAAGTATTTAGTTGCTTTAAAGTAGTTAATGTTACTATGATGGAAAATGTATTTTCCCAACAACAACAGAAAACATGCTACGTGACATTCCCACGGAACCCTAAAAGGCACTGGTTAACACTGGCACACTGCTGTCAAGACTACAGGAGGACCAGGATGGACCCAAGCAGCCCACTAAACAGGGGTCTCCAGCTACACTTGATGCATACATGGGGAATTCCTCACTAGGACGCCCCGTGAAGGATGAAACATATGGAAACTACCTAGGATAGACAGTATTTCACATTTTCCTTTCTCAGAAACACAACGGTTTTATGTGTCTGCCTGTAGGAGGCTCGAATGCACAGTTTGTACTAGGTAGAGCTCGGTAGTTTGGCCGAGTGGTCTAAGGTGCTGGATTAAGGCTCCAGTCTCTATGGAGGGTTCATATCCCACTGCTGCCATCTTTATCAAGCATTTTGCTACACTCTCATTAACATCTGCTAACCATGTGTATGTGACAAATACAATTTGGTTGATTTGAATTAGAACGAAGAAGTTACTTTAGCAACAGCACTGTTTTACGACAGTTGCTTAACATATTCCAGGCAGTAAGTGTCGTACATTTAGCAGAATCCCCATGGTGTATTGAAAGAGACCGCGGGGCTATATGCAAACAAGAAAAATCCAAACAAATGTGGAGACATTTTGAACAAGCTCAATCTTATTTGGTATCCCAGGAGGTCTACTCCGGGGGATGGTAATAGAGGGGAGGTACGTGAGGCGACGTTGGCTCCCTCTGCTGGGGATACGGGAGCTGGACACCTCGACACGGACAGCTCTAAGTGGAGGTAATTAGAGGAAAGGGACAACCAGCCGTGGAGGCCAAATAAAAGGAGCCCGGTGGCACACTTCGAGAGGAAACGGGGAGAGAGACGGACACCAGTCAAGAGAGAGAAGGAAGACAGAGCAAAACCTAAGTTATTTCTTTGATATATATATATTTTAAGTAAAGTTGTTTTTATGGACTAAAGCCTCCCTCTCTCTGTGTCAATCTCAATTTATTTTATTTTTTTTTTTATTTCACCTTTATTTAATCAGGTAGGCTAGTTGAGAACATGTTCTTATTTGCAACTGCGACCTGTCCAAGATAAAGCAAAGCAGTGTGCAAGTAGAGATACTGTTGTGCAAAAGAGCAGAAAAGTACATAAGATAAAAACAGTATGGGGATGAGGTAGGTAGATTGGGTGGGCTATTTACAGATGGACTATGTACAGCTGCAGTGATCGGTTAGCTGCTCAGATAGCTGATGTTTGAAGTTGGTGAGGGAAATACGTCTCCAACTTCAGCAATTATTTTTTTGGCGGATGCTTTAGTCCAGGTCTGGGAGGAGATCCCTCAGGAGACACCTCATCAGGAGCATGCCCAGGTGTTGTAGGGAGGTCATACAGGCACATGGAGGCCACACACACTACTGAGCCTCATTTTGACTTGTTTTTTAAGGACATTACATCAAAGTTGGATCAGCCTGTAGTGAGGTTTTCCACTTTAATTTTGAGTGTGACTCCAAATCCAGACTTCCATGGGTTGATAAATTTGATTTCCATTGACAAATTTTGTGTAATTTTGTTGTCAGCACATTCAACTATGTAAAGAAAAAAGTATTTAATAAGAATATTTCATTCATTCAGATCTAGGATGTGTTATTTTAGTGTACCCTTTATTTTTTTGAGCAGTGTATAAAAACACCACCCTACTCCACTATTTAAATATATTTATTCCTACCAACAACCTGAAAGGATGAGACACCACCACTTGATCAAATTGATCAAAAGGTAAATGAGGCAGAGAGAAACCAGTCTGAACCTGAGTCTCCACGGAATTCCAGAGCAGATGGGTGAGGACATTGTTGTTTAAGTTGTTGTTGACGTTGTTGACATCTGTGGAGCTGTCATTCCTGAATCAAAAGCCAAACTTCAGGAAAATGTGGACATCGTTCATTGTTTGGGAAGAGTCAAGGATCAAGACGAGTCCGAGGACAACCATCATCCAGTTCAACAACAGATCTACACAGGATCTTCTCTGGAGGTGAGGAAAGAACTGTGAGTTCCTCATCAAGCGAAAATGTAAGTTCACTGAGGATCTGTAGACAGTCAGAACCTGTGGCCGGTGCAGGGAAAACAGCATTCTTTGTCGTTGCAAGAGTGATCATTGATGGGAAAGAAATGTGACCAAATCAGAACATTTGAGAGAGATCCAGTCTAACTCAAACAGAACTGGTAGGCCTAAATACTGCATAATTGCCAAGAATTTACAAAAACACTTTGAATGAGAAAGGCTGACCTGAACTGGAAAAACTAAACACTAACTATGGGTGAATATTTTCTTATTGTAAGGCATACACAAGCATGAAAAACATTTTCCAACCAAACAGATGCATCACGAAAGTCAGAAATAGCAATAAAATAAATCGCTTACCTTTGAAGATCTTCATCTTTTTGCAATCCCAAAGGTCTCAGTTACACAATGAATGGTTGTTTAGTTCTATAAAGTCCTTCTTTATATCCCAAAAATGTATTTTTATTTGGCGCGTTTGATTCAGAAATATACCGGTTCCAACTCGCCCAACATGCCTACAAAGGATCTAATAAGTTACCTGTAAACTTGGTCCAAACATTTAACACAACGTTTCTAATCCAACCTCAGGTAGCCTAAAATGTAAATCATCGATAAAATTTAAGACTGAATAAACTGTTTACTGGAGAAAAACAACACAGAGCGCACCTTCATTCACGCTCATGAAAAGACTGGAGGCCACCTGAGTGACACTTAGAAAGAGTAAGACTACTTCTTCATAAAAAAAACATAGAACAGTTTCTAAAGGCTGTTGACATTAGTGGAAACCATAGGAACTGCAATCTGGGTCCTGATAATTCGGCTTCCCCATAGAAAAGCATCAGAAAATCCAATGACCTCAAAACATTTTTTTCCTGGTGTTACACGTGGTCCTGCTACTGCGAGGATGATCAGCTGTCCGTCCTGTCTCCCTGTAGCGCTGTCTTAGGTGTCTCACAGTATGGACATTGTCATTTATTGCCCTGGCTACATTGCAGTCCTCATGCCTCCTTGCAGCATGCCTAAGGCATGTTCACACAGATGAGCAGGGACCCTGGGCATCTTTCTTTTGGTGTTTTTCAGAGTCTGTAGAAAGGCCTCATTAGTGTCCTAAGTTTTCATAACTGTGACCTTAATTGTCTACCGTCTGTAAGCTGTTAGTGTCTTATCGACCGTTCCACAGGTGCATGTTCATTAATTGTTTATGGGTCATTGAACAAGCATGGGAAAACAGAATTTAAACCCTTTACAATGAAGATCTGTGAAGTTATTTGGATTTTTACAAATTATCTTTGAAAGACAGGGTCCTGAAAAAGGGATATTTACTTTCTTTTTTTTTTTTTGAGTTTATATGTAATAATGTCCGACTAGTATTGGACTTGATAGACTACAATGAGCACACTATGGAAGATATCTTTATTTTATTTGTAGAGCTTTGGTCAATATTTTCAAAGTGTAATTAAGACACTTCATAATAGTAACAGCTCTGTTAAATTATCCCATGGAAACTCAGAGATTTGATATTAGCCTTAGAAATAAACAAGGATGCCCAATATCTCCTTGTTTTTATTGGTCACAAGTTAGGCAAATCATATCAATACGGATTTTGGGGAGTTATGGCACTTCATATCAAAATAAAAAAACTCTAGATATATAACTTATATCGATAACAGTCACTTATTAATCATTACCTCAACCTTCTTTGATCGGCAAAAACCCCAGCTTTACTGATCATTCTGTACCACACAAATTGGTTTTAATATTTATTTACCAGCTAACTAAATAGCACAGAATACACACTTACATGAGACAAAGGTCCCTAGTGGACTGACAGATGACTGCTTGTTTACCAAAAAAGGGGTAGAGAGAGGGAGACAAAGATCACTTATCGTACATTTGGAAACTACGCTCACAGTAACCATTTACTTTCCACATGAACCACCGCCTGTTTGGAATAAGAAGTCATGAATGTATTTGTGTTTGAATGCAGTCGTTCATCATCTATCTCTGTTGAAACCATGCCTTCTTGAAAGGGGGTTGTCCACCAGAGGTCACAATGCCCTCCTTAGATGTTCGGTTATCGGTAGTATCTTTGTTCAGAACTTGTTCTTAGCTCGTGTGGATAGTCAGTCAGAGTTTGAACCACTTTACATGCACAGCTGCAGCCTGGCAATGTTCGGGTTTAGTCTGGTGAGTTCATCTTCTTCACCTCATATTGAGGTTAAGTTGTAACCATTTCAAACACGTGTACCACAGTCTCATGTCTTTCTGGTCTGATGCTAATTTCTCTTCCAATCCTTTATGCACTCTGTGTAAAAGGGGCATTCCATCATCCTGACATGATCTCTGAGCTCCCTCGGGGCAAGGCTACTTACTGGTGCAAAGTATCTTTAAAACTATGTTCTTAACAAAAATATGTTCATGTTTCATGTCTCACCACAACATATAAGATGAAACCCTGACATATACAGTGTGTATACTTTTCAAGTTACAGTATTTTCGTTATACCATTTTTAAAGACATCACAAAATAGACATTAGCTTTCCATAGACCATCTCTCATCATTCCCCATGTTCTGATGTTAGGAATATTGTTCCAGTGTTCACCTTTTGGATGTTAGAGTTTTGCGTGGGCAAAAGTGTCTGTGAACAAACTCATTCCTTTGGTTGATACTAAAGAGAAAGAGTCTCTGCTACATAAAATTTACAACCGGGTGTGAGGTGTCAAAAGTCGGCCCAACCCCCCCCCCCTCCTCTCTTCTGTGGGTGAGAGAGGGCCTGGTTATTTGTCAACCATTGCCAATCTGATCTGAGCCCTTGGATCCTCAAGTGTAGTCATGACAATACTTATTGACTCAAGACATTTCAGCTTTTCATTTATAATTAATTCGTAAAAATTTCGACAAACACTGACATTATGGGGTATTGTGTGTAAGCCAGTAACAAATCTAAATGTAATGTTACATTTAGGCAGTATAACAACAAAATGTGTAAAGTCAAGGTGTGAATACTTTCTGAAGGCACTCTATGCGCAGAGCATCTCAACCTGAGCTTGTTCAATCAACTAGATCAGTGTCTCACACTCCATCCAGGGATGAGTTGCCAGAGTCGGTCTACATGCTCCAGCTGCTCCATCCAGGGATGAGTTGCCAGAGTCGGTCTACATGCTCCTGCTGCTCCATCCAGGGATGAGTTGCCAGAGTCGGTCTACATGCTCCTGCTGCTCCATCCAGGGATGAGTTTCCAGAGTCAGTCTACATGCTCCAGCTGCTCCATCCAGGGATGAGTTGCCAGAGTCGGTCTACATGCTCCTGCTGCTCCATCCAGGGATGAGTTGCCAGAGTCGGCCTACATGCTCCAGCTGCTCCATCCAGGGATGAGTTGTCAGAGTCGGTCTACATACTCCAGCTGCTCCATCTAGGGATGAGTTGCCAGAGTCGGTCTACATGCTCCAGCTGCTCCATCCAGAGATGAGTTTCCAGAGTCGGTCTACATGCTCCAGCTGCTGGGTCTGCACCTAATCTTTCTGCTGTCCCAGAACCGTGTGTCAGTTCCAAACAGAGCTGGAGAGGCTGACTGCTAAAGACATCCAGATCAACATCTGCTTAGAGCAGGTGACCTCTGCTGCTTCAGACATGTACCCTCATCCTCTCCCCAAGAGTCATATTCTGGCTTTCATTGACTTTCATGGCATATATTATTGACTTCTAGTTCAATGTTTTAAATGGGTCGTTCCACCTCAAAAACACAAGAGAGAGGATTTTGACACTCATCTCAGATTGCATGGAAATGGTTTTCTGTTAGAAATAGATAAGAACAGCATTCCACCAACAATTATTTTGTTGATATATAATTTGATCTATGAAAAGTGAAGCTAATTGATTGCGCCTAAATTGGCCTTTTTAATTTAAAGATTCACGTAATATTCAACAAATATAGTACCCAACATCTGACTTAAGACCAAACTTCTTCCCACCATTGACTAAGACATGTGGAATCCAATACAAAGGTCACAAGCCACCCACAGAACCCCCCCCCCCCACAAACCCCACACTAATCCCTCACCAACAACCAGTATACAGTGTCAGTTCTCTGTCTGACTAGTATGGAACTGGGGCTTGGAGTATTGCTTCTTCATACTTTAATATATTCCTTGTGCAGCTGGTGTTCAGAGAAATGATCCAAGGACTTCGGTAATTTCTCATGCAGAAACCGGATTACATACATCAATTCCAAAAGATGATATTCACAATGTCACGAAGCAAAAAAACATTACATTTACATTTACATTTAAGTCATTTGTTTTCGAATTGCTGTGCGTTTTGTTGCCAACCTATTTTGCTACCTGACAACTTTACGGGTTTCACTTTTTAATTACCGTTCATATATTTATTTTTTCCTCAACTTTTTCACTCCGGACGCTTTATCTGGACACGATTCGTCAGGACCTCCAACAGCCGAAGCTAAGTAGTAACATTAACATGATACCTTCTAATTGCAGCCGCTGTGCTCGCCTTACGGCGAGGATAGCTGTACTGCAAGCCCAGCTTCAGACGCAATCGTTAGGCAAGGGTAATTTCAGTGTAGGAAAGGATGAAACAGCGTCTGTGCCACCAGTAAGTACAGATAGTAGTATAAATCCCCTGGCACAGTCCCCGCAGCCGGACAACTTTCTCACGGTTTCTGGAAGGAAATGCTGTAGGAACGCTCAACCGGTGTCGCTCATTCAGCAGACAGAAACTTTCAACCGGTTCTCCCCATTAAGCAGCGGGTCGGTGTCAGAGGCCGAGTCTTCTCTGGTCTCTACTCCTCCCGTTACGGGGTCTGAGACGCCGAAGCTTCCCACCATTAGCTCTGACAAATTGAAAACTCTAGTCATTGGCGACTCCATTACCCGCAGTATTAGACTTAAAGCGAATCATCCAGCGATCATACACTGTTTACCCGGGGCAGGGCTACCGACGTTAAGGCTAATCTGAAGATGGTGCTGGCTAAAGCTAAAACTGGCGAGTGTAGAGAGTATAGAGATATTGTTATCCACGTCGGCACCAACGATGTTAGGATGAAACAGTCAGAGATAACCAAGCGCAACATAGCTTCTGCGTGCATATCAGCTAGAAAGATGTGTCGGCATCGAGTAATTGTCTCTGGCCCCCTCCCAGTTAGGGGGAGTGATGAGCTCTACAGCAGAGTCTCACAACTCAATCGCTGGTTGAAAACTGTTTTCTGCCCCTCCCAAAAGATAGAATTTGTAGATAATTGGCCCTCTTTCTGGGACTCGCCCACAAACAGGACCAAGCCTGACCTGCTGAGGAGTGACGGACTCCATCCTAGCTGGAGGGGTGCTCTCATCTTATCTGCCAACATAGACAGGGCTCTAACTCCTCTAGCTCCACAATGAAATAGGGTGCAGGCCAGGCAGCAGGCTATTAGCCAGCCTGCCAGCATAGTGGAGTCTGCCACTAGCATAGTTAGTGTAGTCAGCTCAGCTATCACCATTGAGACCGTGTCTGTGCCTCGACCTGGGTTGGGCAAAACTAAACATGGCGGTGTTCGCCTTAGCAATCTCACTAGGATAAAGACCACCTCCATTCCTGTCATTACTGAAAGAGATCATGATACCTCACATCTCAAAATAGGGCTACTAAATGTTAGATCCCTTACTTCAAAGGCAATTATAGTCAATGAACTAATCACTGATCATAATCTTGATGTGATTGGCCTGACTGAAACATGGCTTAAGCCTGATGAATTTACTGTGTTAAATGAGGCCTCACCTCCTGGCTACACTAGTGACCATATCCCCGTGCATCCCGCAAAGGCGGAGGTGTTGCTAACATTTACGATAGCAAATTTCAATTTACAAAAAAAAAAAAATGACGTTTTCATCTTTTGAGCTTCTAGTCATGAAATCTATGCAGCCTACTCAATCACTTTTTATAGCTACTGTTTACAGGCCTCCTGGGCCATATACAGCGTTTCTCACTGAGTTCCCTGAATTCCTATCAGACCTTGTAGTCATTGCAGATAATATTCTAATCTTTGGTGACTTTAATATTCACATGGAAAAGTCCACAGACCCACTCCAAAAGGCTTTTGGAGCCATCATCGACTCAGTGGGTTTTGTCCAACATGTCTCTGGACCCACTCACTCTCACAGTCATACGCTGGACCTAGTTTTGTCCCATGGAATAAATGTTGTGGATCTGAATGTTTTTCCTCATAATCCTGGACTATCAGACCACCATTTTATTACGTTTGCAATTGCAACAAATAATCTGCTCAGACCCCAACCAAGGAACGTCAAAAGTTGTGCTATAAATTCACAGACAACACAAAGATTCCTTGATGCCCTTCCAGACTCCCTCTGCCTACCCAAGGACGCCAGAGGACAAAAATCCGTTAACCACCTAACTGAGGATCTCAATTTAACCTTGCGCAATACCCTAGATGCAGTTGCACCCCTAAAAACTAAAAAAATGTCTCATAAGAAACTAGCTCCCTGGTACACAGAAAATACCCGAGCTCTGAAGCAAGCTTCCAGAAAATTGAAACGGAAATGGCGCCACACCAAACTGGAAGTCTTCCGACTAGCTTGGAAGGATGGTACCGTGCAGTACCGAAGAGCCCTTACTGCTGCTCGATCGTCCTATTTTTCTAACTTAATTGAGGAAAATAAGAACAATCCGAAATTCCTTTTTGATACTGTGGCAAAGCTAACTAAAAAGCAGCATTCCCCAAGAGAGGATGACTTGCACTTTAGCAGTGATAAATTCATGAACTTCTTTGAGGAAAAGATTATGATTATTAGAAAGCAAATTACGGACTCCTCTTTAAACCTGCGTATTCCTCCAAACCTCAGTTGTCCTGAGTCTGCACAACTCTGCCAGGACCTAGGATCAAGAGAGACGCTCAAGTGTTTTAGTACTATATCTCTTGACACAATGATGAAAATAATCATGGCCTCTAAACCTTCAAGCTGTATACTGGACCCTATTCCAACTAAACTACTGAAAGAGCTGCTTCCTGTGCTTGGCCCTCCTATGTTGAACATAATAAACGGCTCTCTATCCACTGGATGTGTACCAAACTCACTAAAAGTGGCAGTAATAAAGCCTCTCTTGAAAAAGCCAAACCTTGACCCAGAAAATATAAAAAACTATCGGCCTATATCGAATCTTCCATTCCTCTCAAAGATTTTAGAGAAGGCTGTTGCGCAGCAACTCACTGCCTTCCTGAAGACAAACCATGTATACGAAATGCTTCAGTCTGGTTTTAGACCCATCATAGCACTGAGACGGCACTTGTGAAGGTGGTAAATGACATTTTGATGGCATCGGACCGAGGCTCTGCATCTGTCCTCGTGCTCCTAGACCTTAGTGCTGCTTTTGATACCATCGATCACCACATTCTTTTGGAGAGATTGGAAACCCAAATTGGTCTACACGGACATGTTCTGGCCTGGTTTAGGTCTTATCTGTCGGAAAGATATCAGTTTGTCTCTGTGAATGGTTTGTCCTCTGACAAATCAACTGTACATTTCGGTGTTCCTCAAGGTTCTGTTTTAGGACCACTATTGTTTTCACTATATATTTTACCTCTTGGGGATGTTATTTGAAAACATAATGTAAACTTTCACTGCTATGCGGATGACACACAGCTGTACATTTCAATGAAACATAGTGAAGCCCCAAAATTGCCCTCGCTAGAAGCATGTGTTTCAGACATAAGGAAGTGGATGGCTGCAAACTTTCTACTATTAAACTCGGATGAAACAGAGATGCTTGTTCTAGGTCCCAAGAAACAAAGAGATCTTCTGTTGAATCTGACAATTAATCTTAATGGTTGTACAGTCATCTCAAATAAAACTGTGAAGGACCTCGGCGTTACTCTGGACCCTGATCTCTCTTTTGAAGAACATATCAAGACCATTTCGAGGACAGCATTTTTCCATCTACGTAATATTGCATAAATCAGAAACTTTCTGTCCAAAAATGATGCAGAAAAATTAATCCATGCTTTTGTCACTTCTAGGTTAGACTACTGCAATGCTCTATTTTCCGGCTACCCGGATAAAGCACTAAATAAACTTCAGTTAGTGCTAAATACGGCTGCTAGAATCCTGACTAGAACCAAAAAATTTGATCATATTACTCCAGTGCTAGCCTCTCTACACTGGCTTCCTGTCAAAGCAAGGGCTGATTTCAAGGTTTTACTGCTAACCTACAAAGCATTACATGGGCTTGCTCCTACCTACCTCTCTGATTTGGTCCTGCCGTACATACCTACACGTACGCTACGGTCACAAGACGCAGGCCTCCTAATTGTCCCTAGAATTTCTAAGCAAACAGCTGGAGGCAGGGCTTTCTCCTATAGAGCTCCATTTTTATGGAATGGTCTGCCTACCCATGTCAGAGACGCAAACTCGGTCTCAACCTTTAAGTCTTTACTGAAGACTCATCTCTTCAGTGGGTCATATGATTGAGTGTAGTCTGGCCCAGGAGTGGGAAGGTGAACGGAAAGGCTCTGGAGCAACGAACCGCCCTTGCTGTCTCTGCCTGGCCGGTTCCCCTTTTTCCACTGGGATTCTCTGCCTCTAACCCTGTTACGGGGCTGAGTCACTGGCTTGCTGGGGCTCTCTCGTGCCGTCCCTGGGGGTGCGTCACCTGGGTGGGTTGATTCACTGTTGTGGTCGGCCTGTCTGGGTTCCCCCCCCCCTTGGGTTGTACCGTGTCGGAGATCTTTGTGGGCTATACTCGGCCTTGTCTCAGGATGGTAAGTTGGTGGTTGAAGATTTCCCTCTAGTGGTGTGGGGGCTGTGCTTTGGCAAAGTGGGTGGGGTTATATCCTTCCTGTTTGGCCCTGTCCGGGGTGTCCTCGGATGGGGCCACAGTGTCTCCTGACCCCTCCTGTCTCAGCCTCCAGTATTTATGCTGCAGTAGTTTATGTGTCGGGGCTAGGGTCAGTTTGTTTATCTGGAGTACTTCTCCTGTCCTATTCGGTGTCCTGTGTAAATCTAAGTGTGCGTTCTCTAATTCTAGGACCTGAGCCCTAGGACCATGCCCCAGGACTACCTGACATGAGGACTCCTTGCTGTCCCCAGTCCACCTGGCCATGCTGCTGCTCCAGTCGGCCTGGGCCCTAGGACCATGTCCCAGGACTACCTGAGAGGACCCTCCTTGCTGTCCCCAGTCCACCTGGCCATGCCCTGCTCCAGTTTCAACTGTTCTGCCCAGCTGGTCATTTATGAACATTTGAACATCTTGGCCACATAATCTCCACCCGATGGCCACCCCACATCCTTGCCTGTCCCCCCAGGACTCCACCTGAGTCCACCTGACTGTGCTGCTGCTCCAGTTTCAACTGTTCTGCCTTATTATTATTTGACCATGCTGGTCATTTATGAACATTTGAACATCTTGGTCATGTTCTGTTATAATCTCTACCCGGCACAGCCAGAAGAGGACTGGCCACCCCACATAGCCCGGTTCCTCTCTAGGTTTCTTCCTAGGTTTTGGCCTTTCTAGGGAGTTTTTCCTAGCCACCGTGCTTTTACACCTGCATTGTTTGCTGTTTGGGGTTTTAGGCTGGGTTTCTGTACAGCACTTTGAGATATCAGCTGATGTACGAAGGGCTATATAAATAAATTTGATTTGATTTGATTTGATTTAGCAGACGCTCTTATCCAGAGCGACTTACAAATTGGTGCATTCACCTTATGACATCCAGTGGAACAGTCACTTTACAATAGTGCATCTAAATCTTAAAGGGGGGGGGTGAGAAGGATTACTTATCCTATCCTAGGTATTCCTCTCCGACCACTACCTTGTATCCTTTTCCCTCTCGCTCTCATCTTCTCTGTTCCGCGGGTGATGTGGAGATAACCCCAGGCCCTGCATGTCCCCAGGCACCCTCATTTGTTGACTTCTGTGATCGAAAAAGCCTTGGTTTCATGCATGTCAACATCAGAAGCCTCCTCCCTAAGTTTGTTTTACTCACTGCTTTAGCACACTCTGCTAACCCTGATGTCCTTGCCGTGTCTGAATCCTGGCTCAGGAAGGCCACCAAAAATTCAGAGATTTCCATACCCAACTATAACATCTTCCGTCAAGATAGAACTGCCAAAGGGGGAGGAGTTGCAGTCTACTGCAGAGATAGCCTGCAAAGTAATGTCATACTTTCCAGGTCCATACCCAAACAGTTCGAACTACTAATTCTGAAAATGACTCTCTCCAGAAATAAGTCTCTCACTGTTGCCGCCTGCTACCGAACCCCCTCAGCTCCCAGCTGTGCCCTGGACACCATTTGTGAATTGATTGCCCCCCATCTAGCTTCAGAGTTTGTTCTGTTAGGTGACCTAAACTGGGATATGCTTAACACCCCGGCAGTCCTACAATCTAAGCTAGATGCCCTCAATCTCAGACAAACCATCAAGGAACCCACCAGGTACAACCCTAACTCTGTAAGCAAGGGCACCCTCATAGATCATCCTGACCAACTGGCCCTCCAAATACACCTCTGCTGTCTTCAACCAGGATCTCAGCGATCACTGCCTCATTGCCTGTATCCGCTATGGTGCCGCAGTCAAACGACCACCCCTCATCACTGTCAAACGCTCCCTAAAACACTTCTGTGAGCAGGCCTTTCTAATCGACCTGGCCCGGGTATCCTGGAAGGACATTGACCTCATCCCGTCATTTGAGGATGCCTGGTCATTCTTTAAGAGTAACTTCCTCACCATTTTAGATAAGCATGCTCCGTTCAAAAAATACAGAACTAAGAACAGATACAGCCCTTGGTTCACTCCAGACCTGACTGCCCTCGACCAGCACAAAAACATCCTGTGGCGGACTGCATTAGCATCGAATAGTCCCCGCGATATGCAACTGTTCAGGGAAGTCAGGAACCAATACAAGCAGTCAGTCAGGAAAGCTAAGGCCAGCTTCTTCAGGCAGAAGTTTGCATCCTGTAGCTCCAACTCCAAAAAGTTCTGGGACACTGTGAAGTCCATGGAGAACAAGAGCACCTCCTCCCAGCTGCCCACTGCACTGAGGCTAAGGAACATGGTCACCACCGACAAATCCATGATTATCGAAAACTTCAACAAGCATTTCTCAACGGCTGGCCATGCCTTCCGCCTGGCTACTCCTACCTCGGCCAACAGCTCCGACTCAGTAGCCTCCGTTTTTCGGATGACTGCCTTGCCTGGTTCACCAATTACTTTGCAGACAGAGTTCTGAAAGTGCTGTCAAAACGGAGGGCATGCTGTCCGGTCCTCTGGCAGTCTCTATGGGGGTGCCAAACTATCCGGTTCAATTTACCAGCCTGTTCACTATTTTCTCTGTATGATATAAATGATGTTGCTCTTGCTTCAAAGGGGCGATTCCCTGATCCACCTCTTACAGACCTACACCATTCAACAAACAGGTCACTGACCATCTCGAATCCCACCGTCATTGGACACTGGTTTCCGCTATCTAACCTCCAAACTCAGCTCTAAACGCTAGTAAAACCAAATGCATGCTTTTCAACCGATCGCTGCCTGCACCCGCATACCCGACTCTGCATCACCACCCTGGATGGCTCCGACCTTGAATATGTGGACACCTATAAGTACTTAGGTGTCTGGCTGACTGCAAACTCTCCTTCCAGACTCATATCAAGTTCATCTCCAATCGAAAATCAAATCAAGAGTCGGCTTCTCTATTCCCAACAAAGCCTCCTTCACTCACGCTGCCATTTTACCTAGTAAAACTGACTATCCTACCGATCCTCGACCTCGGCGATGTCATCTTCTAAATTGCTTCAACACTGTGCTACTCAGCAAACTGGATGCAGTTTATCAAAGTGCCATCCGTTTTGTCACTAAAGCACCTTATACCACCCACCACTGCTCCGACTTGAATATGTGGACACCTATAAGTACTTAGGTGTCTGGCCCTAGACTGCAAATTCTCCTTCCAGACCCAAACATCTCCAGGTCATCTAATCAAGGCATTTTACATTTACATTTAAGTCATTTAGCAAAACTGACTATCCTAGATTATCTCACACATCACAAAATAGAGACACGCACAGATAAACTGGATGCAGATACATTATCTCACACACACACAGATAGACATGCACAGATAAATATAAATATAGATAGATTATCACACACACACAGAGACACGGTCATCAGATAAATATTACATTTACATTTAAGTCATTTAGCAGACGCTCTTATCCAGAGCGACTTACAAATTGGTGCATTCACCTTATGACATCCAGTGGAACAGCCACTTTACAATAGTGCATCTAAATCTTTTAAGGGGGGGGGTGAGAAGGATTACTTTATCCTATCCTAGGTATTCCTTAAAGAGGTGGGGTTTCAGGTGTCTCCGGAAGGTGGTGATTGACTCCGCTGTCCTGGCGTCGTGAGGGAGTTTGTTCCACCATTGGGGGGCCAGAGCAGCGAACAGTTTTGACTGGGCTGAGCGGGAACTGTACTTCCTCAGTGGTAGGGAGGCGAGCAGGCCAGAAGTGGATGAACGCAGTGCCCTTGTTTGGGTGTAGGGCCTGATCAGAGCCTGGAGGTACTGAGGTGCCGTTCCCCTCACAGCTCCATAGGCAAGCACCATGGTCTTGTAGCGGATGCGAGCTTCAACTGGAAGCCAGTGGAGAGAGCGGAGGAGCGGGGTGACGTGAGAGAACTTGGGAAGGTTGAACACCAGACGGGCTGCGGCGTTCTGGATGAGTTGTAGGGGTTTAATGGCACAGGCAGGGAGCCCAGCAAACAGCGAGTTGCAGTAATCCAGACGGGAGATGACAAGTGCCTGGATTAGGACCTGCGCCGCTTCCTGTGTGAGGCAGGGTCTTACTCTGCGGATGTTGTAGAGCATGAACCTACAGGAACGGGCCACTGCCTTGATGTTAGTTGAGAACGACAGGGTGTTGTCCAGGATCACGCCAAGGTTCTTAGCGCTCTGGGAGGAGGACACAATGGAGTTGTCAACCGTGATGGCGAGATCATGGAACGGGCAGTCCTTCCCTGGGAGGAAGAGCAGCTCCGTCTTGCCGAGGTTCAGCTTGAGGTGGTGATCCGTCATCCACACTGATATGTCTGCCAGACATGCAGAGATGCGATTCGCCACCTGGTCATCAGAAGGGGGAAAAGAGAAGATTAATTGTGTGTCGTCTGCATAGCAATGATAGGAGAGACCATGTGAGGTTATGACAGAGCCAAGTGACTTGGTGTATAGCGAGAATAGGAGAGGGCCAAGAACAGAGTCCTGGGGGACACCAGTGGTGAGAGCGCGTGGTGAGGAGACAGATTCTCGCCACGCCACCTGGTAGGAGCGACCTGTCAGGTAGGACACAATCCAAGCGTGGGCCGCGCCGGAGATGCCCAACTCGGAGAGGGTGGAGAGGAGGATCTGATGGTTCACAGTATCGAAGGCAGCCGATAGGTCTAGAAGGATGAGAGCAGAGGAGAGAGAGTTAGCTTTAGCAGTGCGGAGCGCCTCCGTGATACAGAGAAGAGCAGTCTCAGTTGAATGACTAGTCTTGAAACCTGACTGATTTGGATCAAGAAGGTCATTCAGAGAGAGATAGCGGGAGAGCTGGCCAAGGACGGCACGTTCAAGAGTTTTGGAGAGAAAAGAAAGAAGGGATACTGGTCTGTAATTGTTGACATCGGAGGGATCGAGTGTAGGTTTTTTCAGAAGGGGTGCAACTCTCGCTCTCTTGAAGACGGAAGGGACGTAGCCAGCGGTCAGGGATGAGTTGATGAGCGAGGTGAGGTAAGGGAGAAGGTCTCCGGAAATGGTCTGGAGAAGAGAGGAGGGGATAGGGTCAAGCGGGCAGGTTGTTGGGCGGCCGGCCGTCACAAGACGCGAGATTTCATCTGGAGAGAGAGGGGAGAAAGAGGTCAGAGCACAGGGTAGGGCAGTGTGAGCAGAACCAGCGGTGTCGTTTGACTTAGCAAACGAGGATCGGATGTCGTTGACCTTCTTTTCAAAATGGTTGACGAATTACATTAATTACATTAATAGCCACTACAAAGTCAAAATGATTTTGTCATGAGTTCAGTACCATTTACTTGATTTTGCAGACCCACGACTATGGTGTATTGACGCTAGCTAGCTAGCCAGCCTAGGAAGCTCTGGTCTAGTCCAATGGAAACCCATGAACGTGGCTAGCTAGATGAGTAGTGGTGAGACAGATTCAAGGCTCTATTTTGATGGTTAGGGAGAAATCAACCACATGACTACCTGGGTGTCATCGTATCCCCACAGATCACAGCGAATTCAACAGTACTTGATAGAGTCCACTGGCTTGCTGAACTGGTTTAAAAATGTCACTATTGCATATGATTTGTATATGAACATATCTGGGACATTTTGGAGAACACTTATGGTTTGTTAGACACATACATACATCTATGGATTTTCTCTGTGAACTGATTTGCATGTCTGGGGTGAGGTGGGGCTAACTAAACGAGAAAGGGAAATCCAGCATACTTTGTGATATCAAATACCTTCTTCCACTTTAAGACAGGGGATGCAGCAAAGCTCACATGAAACCATTCATTGGCTCATAACAGGGCAGCACAGCTCGCCCTTAAATGTCCTCGGAGAGCTAACATTAATCATATGCATGCACATCTCTCATGGCTCGAAGTTGAAGAGAGACTGACTTCATAACTAGTTGTTTTTGTAAGAGGCGTTGACATGCTGAATGCACCAAGTTGTCTGTTTAAACTACAAGCAGCTCAGACACCCATACATACCCCACAAGACATGCCACCAGAGGTCTGTTTAAACTACAAGCACACAGCTCGGACACCCATACATACCCCACAAGACATGCCACCAGAGGTCTGTTTAAACTACTAACACACAGCTCGGACACCCATACATACCCCACAAGACATGCCACCAGAGGTCTGTTTAAACTACTAACACACAGCTCGGACACCCATACATACCCCACAAGACATGCCACCAGAGGTCTGTTTAAACTACAAGCACACAGCTCAGACACCCATACATACCCCACAAGACATGTCACCAGAGGTCTGTTTAAACTACAAGCACACAGCTCAGACACCCATACATACCCCACAAGACATGTCACCAGAGGTCTGTTTAAACTACAAGCACACAGCTCGGACACCCATACATACCCCACAAGACATGTCACCAGAGGTCTGTTTAAACTACAAGCACACAGCTCAGACACCCATACATGCCACCAGAGGTCTGTTTAAACTACAAGCACACAGCTCAGACACCCATACATACCCCACAAGACATGCCACCAGAGGTCTGTTTAAACTACAAGCACACAGCTCGGACACCCATACATACCCCACAAGACATGCCACCAGAGGTCTGTTTAAACTACAAGCACACAGCTCGGACACCCATACATACCCCACAAGACATGCCACCAGAGGTCTGTTTAAACTACAAGCACACAGCTCGGACACCCATACATACCCCACAAGACATGCCACCAGAGGTCTGTTTAAACTACTAACACACAGCTCGGACACCCATACATACCCCACAAGACATGCCACCAGAGGTCTGTTTAAACTACAAGCACACAGCTCAGACACCCATACATACCCCACAAGACATGTCACCAGAGGTCTGTTTAAACTACAAGCACACAGCTCGGACACCCATACATACCCCACAAGACATGCCACCAGAGGTCTGTTTAAACTACAAGCACACAGCTCGGACACCCATACATACCCCACAAGACATGCCACCAGAGGTCTGTTTAAACTACAAGCACACAGCTCGGACACCCATACATACCCCACAAGACATGCCACCAGAGGTCTGTTTAAACTACAAGCACACAGCTCGGACACCCATACATACCCCACAAGACATGCCACCAGAGGTCTGTTTAAACTACAAGCACACAGCTCGGACACCCATACATACCCCACAAGACATGCCACCAGAGGTCTGTTTAAACTACAAGCACACAGCTCGGACACCCATACATACCCCACAAGACATGCCACCAGAGGTCTGTTTAAACTACAAGCACACAGCTCGGACACCCATACATACCCCACAAGACATGCCACCGGAGGTCTGTTTAAACTACAAGCACACAGCTCGGACACCCATACATACCCCACAAGACATGCCACCGGAGGTCTGTTTAAACTACAGGCACACAGCTCGGACACCCATACATACCCCACAAGACATGCCACCGGAGGTCTGTTTAAACTACAAGCACACAGCTCGGACACCCATACATACCCCACAAGACATGCCACCAGAGGTCTGTTTAAACTACAGGCACACAGCTCGGACACCCATACATACCCCACAAGACATGCCACCAGAGGTCTGTTTAAACTACTGGCACACAGCTCGGACACCCATACATACCCCACAAGACATGCCACCAGAGGTCTGTTTAAACTACAGGCACACAGCTCGGACACCCATACATACCCCACAAGACATGCCACCAGAGGTCTGTTTAAACTACAGGCACACAGCTCGGACACCCATACATACCCCACAAGACATGCCACCAGAGGTCTGTTTAAACTACTAACACACAGCTCGGACACCCATACATACCCCACAAGACATGCCACCAGAGGTCTGTTTAAACTACAAGCACACAGCTCGGACACCCATACATACCCCACAAGACATGTCACCAGAGGTCTGTTTAAACTACAAGCACACAGCTCAGACACCCATACATGCCACCAGAGGTCTGTTTAAACTACTGGCACACAGCTCAGACACCCATACATACCCCACAAGACATGTCACCAGAGGTCTGTTTAAACTACTGGCACACAGCTCGGACACCCATACATACCCCACAAGACATGCCACCGGAGGTCTGTTTAAACTACTAACACACAGCTCGGACACCCATACATACCCCACAAGACATGCCACCAGAGGTCTGTTTAAACTACAAGCACACAGCTCGGACACCCATACATACCCCACAAGACATGCCACCAGAGGTCTGTTTAAACTACAAGCACACAGCTCGGACACCCATACATACCCCACAAGACATGCCACCAGAGGTCTGTTTAAACTACAAGCACACAGCTCGGACACCCATACATACCCCACAAGACATGCCACCAGAGGTCTGTTTAAACTACAAGCACACAGCTCGGACACCCATACATACCCCACAAGACATGCCACCAGAGGTCTGTTTAAACTACAAGCACACAGCTCGGACACCCATACATACCCCACAAGACATGCCACCAGAGGTCTGTTTAAACTACAAGCACACAGCTCGGACACCCATACATACCCCACAAGACATGCCACCAGAGGTCTGTTTAAACTACTAACACACAGCTCGGACACCCATACATACCCCACAAGACATGCCACCAGAGGTCTGTTTAAACTACAAGCACACAGCTCAGACACCCATACATACCCCACAAGACATGTCACCAGAGGTCTGTTTAAACTACAAGCACACAGCTCGGACACCCATACATACCCCACAAGACATGCCACCAGAGGTCTGTTTAAACTACAAGCACACAGCTCGGACACCCATACATACCCCACAAGACATGCCACCAGAGGTCTGTTTAAACTACAAGCACACAGCTCGGACACCCATACATACCCCACAAGACATGCCACCAGAGGTCTGTTTAAACTACAAGCACACAGCTCGGACACCCATACATACCCCACAAGACATGCCACCAGAGGTCTGTTTAAACTACAAGCACACAGCTCGGACACCCATACATACCCCACAAGACATGCCACCAGAGGTCTGTTTAAACTACAAGCACACAGCTCGGACACCCATACATACCCCACAAGACATGCCACCAGAGGTCTGTTTAAACTACAAGCACACAGCTCGGACACCCATACATACCCCACAAGACATGCCACCGGAGGTCTGTTTAAACTACAAGCACACAGCTCGGACACCCATACATACCCCACAAGACATGCCACCGGAGGTCTGTTTAAACTACAGGCACACAGCTCGGACACCCATACATACCCCACAAGACATGCCACCAGAGGTCTGTTTAAACTACAAGCACACAGCTCGGACACCCATACATACCCCACAAGACATGCCACCAGAGGTCTGTTTAAACTACAGGCACACAGCTCGGACACCCATACATACCCCACAAGACATGCCACCAGAGGTCTGTTTAAACTACTGGCACACAGCTCGGACACCCATACATACCCCACAAGACATGCCACCAGAGGTCTGTTTAAACTACAGGCACACAGCTCGGACACCCATACATACCCCACAAGACATGCCACCAGAGGTCTGTTTAAACTACAGGCACACAGCTCGGACACCCATACATACCCCACAAGACATGCCACCAGAGGTCTGTTTAAACTACTAACACACAGCTCGGACACCCATACATACCCCACAAGACATGCCACCAGAGGTCTGTTTAAACTACAAGCACACAGCTCGGACACCCATACATACCCCACAAGACATGTCACCAGAGGTCTGTTTAAACTACAAGCACACAGCTCAGACACCCATACATGCCACCAGAGGTCTGTTTAAACTACTGGCACACAGCTCAGACACCCATACATACCCCACAAGACATGTCACCAGAGGTCTGTTTAAACTACTGGCACACAGCTCGGACACCCATACATACCCCACAAGACATGCCACCGGAGGTCTGTTTAAACTACTAACACACAGCTCGGACACCCATACATACCCCACAAGACATGCCACCAGAGGTCTGTTTAAACTACAAGCACACAGCTCGGACACCCATACATACCCCACAAGACATGCCACCAGAGGTCTGTTTAAACTACAAGCACACAGCTCGGACACCCATACATACCCCACAAGACATGCCACCAGAGGTCTGTTTAAACTACAAGCACACAGCTCGGACACCCATACATACCCCACAAGACATGCCACCAGAGGTCTGTTTAAACTACAGGCACACAGCTCGGACACCCATACATACCCCACAAGACATGCCACCAGAGGTCTGTTTAAACTACAAGCACACAGCTCGGACACCCATACATACCCCACAAGACATGCCACCAGAGGTCTGTTTAAACTACAGGCACACAGCTCGACACCCATACATACCCCACAAGACATGCCACCAGAGGTCTGTTTAAACTACAGGCACACAGCTCGGACACCCATACATACCCCACAAGACATGCCACCAGAGGTCTGTTTAAACTACAGGCACACAGCTCGGACACCCATACATACCCCACAAGACATGCCACCAGAGGTCTGTTTAAACTACTAACACACAGCTCGGACACCCATACATACCCCACAAGACATGCCACCAGAGGTCTGTTTAAACTACAAGCACACAGCTCGGACACCCATACATACCCCACAAGACATGTCACCAGAGGTCTGTTTAAACTACAAGCACACAGCTCAGACACCCATACATGCCACCAGAGGTCTGTTTAAACTACTGGCACACAGCTCAGACACCCATACATACCCCACAAGACATGTCACCAGAGGTCTGTTTAAACTACTGGCACACAGCTCGGACACCCATACATACCCCACAAGACATGCCACCAGAGGTCTGTTTAAACTACTAACACACAGCTCGGACACCCATACATACCCCACAAGACATGCCACCAGAGGTCTGTTTAAACTACAAGCACACAGCTCGGACACCCATACATACCCCACAAGACATGCCACCAGAGGTCTGTTTAAACTACAAGCACACAGCTCGGACACCCATACATACCCCACAAGACATGCCACCAGAGGTCTGTTTAAACTACAAGCACACAGCTCGGACACCCATACATACCCCACAAGACATGCCACCAGAGGTCTGTTTAAACTACAGGCACACAGCTCGGACACCCATACATACCCCACAAGACATGCCACCAGAGGTCTGTTTAAACTACAAGCACACAGCTCGGACACCCATACATAACCCACAAGACATGCCACCAGAGGTCTGTTTAAACTACAAGCACACAGCTCGGACACCCATACATACCCCACAAGACATGCCACCAGAGGTCTGTTTAAACTACAAGCACACAGCTCGGACACCCATACATACCCCACAAGACATGCCACCAGAGGTCTGTTTAAACTACAGGCACACAGCTCGGACACCCATACATACCCCACAAGACATGCCACCAGAGGTCTGTTTAAACTACTGGCACACAGCTCGGACACCCATACATACCCCACAAGACATGCCACCAGAGGTCTGTTTAAACTACAGGCACACAGCTCGGACACCCATACATACCCCACAAGACATGCCACCAGAGGTCTGTTTAAACTACAAGCACACAGCTCGGACACCCATACATACCCCACAAGACATGCCACCGGAGGTCTGTTTAAACTACAGGCACACAGCTCGGACACCCATACATACCCCACAAGACATGCCACCAGAGGTCTGTTTAAACTACAAGCACACAGCTCGGACACCCATACATACCCCACAAGACATGCCACCAGAGGTCTGTTTAAACTACAAGCACACAGCTCGGACACCCATACATACCCCACAAGACATGCCACCAGAGGTCTGTTTAAACTACAAGCACACAGCTCGGACACCCATACATACCCCACAAGACATGCCACCAGAGGTCTGTTTAAACTACAAGCACACAGCTCGGACACCCATACATACCCCACAAGACATGTCACCAGAGGTCTGTTTAAACTACAAGCACACAGCTCAGACACCCATACATGCCACCAGAGGTCTGTTTAAACTACTGGCACACAGCTCAGACACCCATACATACCCCACAAGACATGTCACCAGAGGTCTGTTTAAACTACTGGCACACAGCTCGGACACCCATACATACCCCACAAGACATGCCACCAGAGGTCTGTTTAAACTACTAACACACAGCTCGGACACCCATACATACCCCACAAGACATGCCACCAGAGGTCTGTTTAAACTACAAGCACACAGCTCGGACACCCATACATACCCCACAAGACATGCCACCAGAGGTCTGTTTAAACTACAGGCACACAGCTCGGACACCCATACATACCCCACAAGACATGCCACCAGAGGTCTGTTTAAACTACTGGCACACAGCTCGGACACCCATACATACCCCACAAGACATGCCACCAGAGGTCTGTTTAAACTACAGGCACACAGCTCGGACACCCATACATACCCCACAAGACATGCCACCAGAGGTCTGTTTAAACTACAAGCACACAGCTCGGACACCCATACATACCCCACAAGACATGCCACCAGAGGTCTGTTTAAACTACTAACACACAGCTCGGACACCCATACATACCCCACAAGACATGCCACCAGAGGTCTGTTTAAACTACAAGCACACAGCTCGGACACCCATACATACCCCACAAGACATGTCACCAGAGGTCTGTTTAAACTACAAGCACACAGCTCAGACACCCATACATGCCACCAGAGGTCTGTTTAAACTACTGGCACACAGCTCAGACACCCATACATACCCCACAAGACATGTCACCAGAGGTCTGTTTAAACTACTGGCACACAGCTCGGACACCCATACATACCCCACAAGACATGCCACCAGAGGTCTGTTTAAACTACTAACACACAGCTCGGACACCCATACATACCCCACAAGACATGCCACCAGAGGTCTGTTTAAACTACAAGCACACAGCTCAGACACCCATACATACCCCACAAGACATGTCACCAGAGGTCTGTTTAAACTACAAGCACACAGCTCGGACACCCATACATACCCCACAAGACATGTCACCAGAGGTCTGTTTAAACTACAAGCACACAGCTCAGACACCCATACATGCCACCAGAGGTCTGTTTAAACTACTGGCACACAGCTCAGACACCCATACATACCCCACAAGACATGCCACCAGAGGTCTGTTTAAACTACTAGCACACAGCTCAGACACCCATACATACCCCACAAGACATGCCACCAGAGGTCTGTTTAAACTACAAGCACACAGCTCAGACACCCATACATACCCCACAAGACATGCCACCAGAAGTCTCTTCACAGTCCCCAAGTGCAGAACAGACTATGGAAGGCACACAGTACTACATAGAGCCATGACTACATGGAACTCTATTCCACAGTACTACATAGAGCCATGACTACATGGAACTCTATTCCACAGTACTACATAGAGCCATGACTACATGGAACTCTATTCCACAATACTACATAGAGCCATGACTACATGGAACTCTATTCCACAATACTAATAATAATAATATAAATAATATATGCCATTTAGCAGACGCTTTTATCCAAAGCGACTTACAGTCATGTGTGCATACATTCTATGTATGGGTGGTCCATGGATCGAACCCACAGTACCCTGAGCCATGACTAAGCGCCATGCTCTACCAACTGAGCTACAGAACCCCACATATAGAGCCATGACTACATGGAACTCTATTCCACAATACTATATAGAGCCATGACTACATGGAACTCTAATCCACAGTACTACATAGAGCCATGACTACATGGAACTCTATTCCACAGTACTACATAGAGCCATGACTACATGGAACTCTATTCCACAATACTATATAGAGCCATGACTACATGGAACTCTAATCCACAGTACTACATAGAGCCATGACTACATGGAACTCTATTCCACAGTACTACATAGAGCCATGACTACATGGAACTCTATTCCACAATACTATATAGAGCCATGACTACATGGAACTCTAATCCACAGTACTACATAGAGCCATGACTACATGGAACTCTATTCCACAATACTATATAGAGCCATGACTACATGGAACTCTAATCCACAGTACTACATAGAGCCATGACTACATGGAACGCTATTCCACAGTACTACATAGAGCCATGACTACATGGAACTCTATTCCACAATACTATATAGAGCCATGACTACATGGAACTCTAATCCACAGTACTACATAGAGCCATGACTACATGGAACTCTATTCCACAATACTATATAGAGCCATGACTACATGGAACTCTATTCCACAGTACTACATAGAGCCATGACTACATGGAACTCTATTCCACAGTACTACATAGAGCCATGACTACATGGAACTCTATTCCACAATACTATATAGAGCCATGACTACATGGAACTCTAATCCACAGTACTACATAGAGCCATGACTACATGGAACTCTATTCCACAATACTATATAGAGCCATGACTACATGGAACTCTATTCCACAGTACTACATAGAGCCATGACTACATGGAACTCTATTCCACAGTACTACATAGAGCCATGACTACATGGAACTCTATTCCACAGTACTACATAGAGCCATGACTACATGGAACTCTATTCCACAGTACTACATAGAGTCATGACTACATGGAACTCTATTCCACAGTACTACATAGAGCCATGACTACATGGAACTATATTCCACAGTACTACATAGAGCCATGACTACATGGAACTCTATTCCACAGTACTACATAGAGCCATGACTACATGGAACTCTATTCCACAGTACTACATAGAGCCATGACTACATGGAACTCTATTCCACAGTACTACATAGAGCCATGACTACATGGAACTGTATTCCACAGTACTACATAGAGCCATGACTACATGGAACTGTATTCCACATCAGGTAACTGATGCAAGAGGTAGAATTAGATTTAAAGAACAGATAAAAATACACCTTATGAATCAGCGGGGACTGTGAAGACACACACATACACATGATTAGACACTCCATAAACACGTACACATGGATGTTCTATTGTAGATATGTGGTAGTAGAGTAGTGGTCTGAGGGAACACAATGAATGTATTGTTGATATGTGGTAGTGGTCTGAGGGAACACAATGAATGTATTGTTGATATGTGGTAGTGGTCTGAGGGAACACAATGAATGTATTGTTGATATGTGGTAGTAGAGTAGTGGTCTGAGGGAACACAATGAATGTATTGTTGATATGTGGTAGTAGAGTAGTGGTCTGAGGTAACACAATGAATGTATTGTTGATATGTGGTAGTAGAGTAGTGGTCTGAGGTAACACAATGAATGTATTGTTGATATGTCTGGTAGTATGTGGTAGTAGAGTAGTGGTCTGAGGTAACACAATGAATGTATTGTTGATATGTGGTAGTAGTGGTCTGAGGGAACACAATGAATGTATTGTTGATATGTGGTAGTAGAGTAGTGGTCTGAGGTAACACAATGAATGTATTGTTGATATGTGGTAGTAGTGGTCTGAGGGAACACAATGAATGTATTGTTGATATGTGGTAGTAGAGTAGTGGTCTGAGGGAACACAATGAATGTATTGTTGATATGTGGTAGTAGAGTAGTGGTCTGAGGTAACACAATGAATGTATTGTTGATATGTGGTAGTAGAGTAGTGGTCTGAGGGAACACAATGAATGTATTGTTGATATGTGGTAGTAGTGGTCTGAGGTAACACAATGAATGTATTGTAGATATGTGGTAGTAGTGGTCTGAGGTAACACAATGAATGTATTGTTGATATGTGGTAGTAGAGTAGTGGTCTGAGGTAACACAATGAATGTATTGTTGATATGTGGTAGTAGAGTAGTGGTCTGAGGTAACACAATGAATGTATTGTTGATATGTGGTAGTAGAGTAGTGGTCTGAGGGAACACAATGAATGTATTGTTGATATGTGGTAGTAGAGTAGTGGTCTGAGGGAACACAATGAATGTATTGTTGATATGTGGTAGTAGTGGTCTGAGGTAACACAATGAATGTATTGTTGATATGTGGTAGTAGAGTAGTGGTCTGAGGGAACACAATGAATGTATTGTTGATATGTGGTAGTAGAGTAGTGGTCTGAGGTAACACAATGAATGTATTGTTGATATGTGGTAGTAGTGGTCTGAGGTAACACAATGTATTGTTGATATGTGGTAGTAGTGGTCTGAGGTAACACAATGTATTGAATGTATTGTTGATATGTGATATGTAGTAGTGGTCTGAGGTAACACAATGTATTGTTGATATGTGGTAGTAGTGGTCTGAGGTAACACAATGTATTGTTGATATGTGGTAGTAGTGGTCTGAGGTAACACAATGTATTGTTGATATGTGGTAGTAGAGTAGTGGTCTGAGGTAACACAATGTATTGTTGATATGTGGTAGTAGTGGTCTGAGGTAACACAATGTATTGTTGATATGTGGTAGTAGTGGTCTGAGGTAACACAATGTATTGTTGATATGTGGTAGTAGTGGTCTGAGGTAACACAATGTATTGTTGATATGTGGTAGTAGTGGTCTGAGGTAACACAATGAATGTATTGTTGATATGTGGTAGTAGTGGTCTGAGGTAACACAATGTATTGTTGATATGTGGTAGTAGTGGTCTGAGGTAACACAATGTGTATTGTTGATATGTGGTAGTAGTGGTCTGAGGTAACACAATGTAATGTGTTGATATGTGGTAGTAGTGGTCTGAGGTAACACAATGTATTGTTGATATGTGGTAGTAGTGGTCTGAGGTAACACAATGAATGTATTGTTGATATGTGGTAGTAGAGTAGTGGTCTGAGGTAACACAATGAATGTATTGTTGATATGTGGTAGTAGTGGTCTGAGGTAACACAATGTATTGTTGATATGTGGTAGTAGTGGTCTGAGGTAACACAATGAATGTATTGTTGATATGTGGTAGTAGTGGTCTGAGGTAACACAATGTATTGTTGATATGTGGTAGTAGTGGTCTGAGGTAACACAATGAATGTATTGTTGATATGTGGTAGTAGAGTAGTGGTCTGAGGGAACACAATGAATGTATTGTTGATATGTGGTAGTAGAGTAGTGGTCTGAGGTAACACAATGAATGTATTGTTGATATGTGGTAGTAGAGTAGTGGTCTGAGGTAACACAATGAATGTATTGTTGATATGTGGTAGTAGAGTAGTGGTCTGAGGTAACACAATGAATGTATTGTTGATATGTGGTAGTAGTGGTCTGAGGGAACACAATGAATGTATTGTTGATATGTGGTAGTAGAGTAGTGGTCTGAGGTAACACAATGAATGTATTGTTGATATGTGGTAGTAGTGGTCTGAGGGAACACAATGAATGTATTGTTGATATGTGGTAGTAGAGTAGTGGTCTGAGGGAACACAATGAATGTATTGTTGATATGTGGTAGTAGAGTAGTGGTCTGAGGGAACACAATGAATGTATTGTTGATATGTGGTAGTAGTGGTAGTGGTCTGAGGGAACACAATGAATGTATTGTAGATATGTGGTAGTAGTGGTCTGAGGTAACACAATGAATGTATTGTAGATATGTGGTAGTAGTGGTCTGAGGTAACACAATGAATGTATTGTTGATATGTGGTAGTAGAGTAGTGGTCTGAGGGAACACAATGAATGTATTGTTGATATGTGGTAGTAGAGTAGTGGTCTGAGGGAACACAATGAATGTATTGTTGATATGTGGTAGTAGAGTAGTGGTCTGAGGGAACACAATGAATGTATTGTTGATATGTGGTAGTAGAGTAGTGGTCTGAGGGAACACAATGAATGTATTGTTGATATGTGGTAGTAGTGGTCTGAGGTAACACAATGAATGTATTGTTGATATGTGGTAGTAGAGTAGTGGTCTGAGGGAACACAATGAATGTATTGTTGATATGTGGTAGTAGAGTAGTGGTCTGAGGGAACACAATGAATGTATTGTTGATATGTGGTAGTAGTAGGTCTGAGGTAACACAATGTATTGTTGATATGTGGTAGAGTAGTGGTCTGAGGTAACACAATGAATGTATTGTTGATATGTGGTAGTAGTGGTCTGAGGTAACACAATGTGTATTGTTGATATGTGGTAGTAGTGGTCTGAGGTAACACAATGTATTGTAGATATGTGGTAGTAGTGGTCTGAGGTAACACAATGAATGTATTGTTGATATGTGGTAGTAGTGGTCTGAGGTAACACAATGTATTGTTGATATGTGGTAGTAGTGGTCTGAGGTAACACAATGTATTGTTGATATGTGGTAGTAGTGGTCTGAGGTAACACAATGTATTGTTGATATGTGGTAGTAGTGGTCTGAGGTAACACAATGTATTGTTGATATGTGGTAGTAGTGTGGTCTGAGGTAACACAATGTATTGTTGATATGTGGTAGTAGTGGTCTGAGGTAACACAATGTATGTGTTGATATGTGGTAGTAGTGGTCTGAGGTAACACAATGTATTGTTGATATGTGGTAGTAGTGGTCTGAGGTAACACAATGTATTGTTGATATGTGGTAGTAGTGTGGTCTGAGGTAACACAATGTATTGTTGATATGTGGTAGTAGTGGTGGTCTGAGGTAACACAATGTATTGTTGATATGTGGTAGTAGTGGTCTGAGGTAACACAATGTATTGTTGATATGTGGTAGTAGTGGTCTGAGGTAACACAATGTATTGTTGATATGTGGTAGTAGTGGTCTGAGGTAACACAATGTATTGTTGATATGTGGTAGTAGTGGTCTGAGGTAACACAATGTATTGTTGATATGTGGTAGTAGTGGTCTGAGGTAACACAATGTATTGTTGATATGTGGTAGTAGTGGTCTGAGGTAACACAATGTATTGTATGATATGGTGAGTAGTAGATATGTGTAGTCTGAGGTAACACAATGTATTGTTGATATGTGGTAGTAGTGGTCTGAGGTAACACAATGTATTGTTGATATGTGGTAGTAGTGGTCTGAGGTAACACAATGTATTGTTGATATGTGGTAGTAGAGTAGTGGTCTGAGGTAACACAATGTATTGTTGATATGTGGTAGTAGTGGTCTGAGGTAACACAATGAATGTATTGTTGATATGTGGTAGTAGTGGTCTGAGGTAACACAATTAATGTATTGTTGATATGTGGTAGTAGAGTAGTGGTCTGAGGTAACACAATGAATGTATTGTTGATATGTGGTAGTAGAGTAGTGGTCTGAGGGAACACAATGAATGTATTGTTGATATGTGGTAGTAGAGTAGTGGTCTGAGGTAACACAATGAATGTATTGTTGATATATGGTAGTAGAGTAGTGGTCTGAGGTAACACAATGAATGTATTGTTGATATGTGGTAGTAGAGTAGTGGTCTGAGGTAACACAATGAATGTATTGTTGATATATGGTAGTAGAGTAGTGGTCTGAGGGAACACAATGAATGTATTGTTGATATGTGGTAGTAGAGTAGTGGTCTGAGGGAACACAATGAATGTATTGTTGATATGTGGTAGTAGTGGTCTGAGGTAACACAATGTATTGTTGATATGTGGTAGTAGTGGTCTGAGGTAACACAATGAATGTATTGTTGATATGTGGTAGTAGAGTAGTGGTCTGAGGGAACACAATGAATGTATTGTAGATATGTGGTAGTAGTGGTCTGAGGGAACACAATGTATTGTTGATATGTGGTAGTAGAGTAGTGGTCTGAGGGAACACAATGAATGTATTGTTGATATGTGGTAGTAGAGTAGTGGTCTGAGGTAACACAATGTATTGTTGATATGTGGTAGTAGTGGTCTGAGGTAACACAATGTATTGTTGATATGTGGTAGTAGTGGTCTGAGGTAACACAATGAATGTATTGTTGATATGTGGTAGTAGTGGTCTGAGGTAACACAATGTATTGTTGATATGTGGTAGTAGAGTAGTGGTCTGAGGTAACACAATGAATGTATTGTTGATATGTGGTAGTAGAGTAGTGGTCTGAGGGAACACAATGAATGTATTGTAGATATGTGGTAGTAGAGTAGTGGTCTGAGGTAACACAATGAATGTATTGTTGATATGTGGTAGTAGTGGTCTGAGGTAACACAATGTATTGTTGATATGTGGTATTGGTCTGATAACACAATGTATTGTTGATAGTGTCTGAGTAGTGGTCTGAGGTAACACAATGAATGTATTGTTGATATGTGGTAGTAGTGGTCTGAGGGAACACAATGAATGTATTGTTGATATGTGGTAGTAGTGGTCTGAGGGAACACAATGAATGTATTGTTGATATGTGGTAGTAGAGTAGTGGTCTGAGGGAACACAATGAATGTATTGTTGATATGTGGTAGTAGAGTAGTGGTCTGAGGGAACACAATGAATGTATTGTTGATATGTGGTAGTAGTAGTAAGAATGTATTGTTGATATGTCTGAGAGGAACACAATGAATGTATTGTAGATATGTGGTAGTAGTGGTCTGAGGTAACACAATGAATGTATTGTAGATATGTGGTAGTAGTGGTCTGAGGTAACACAATGAATGTATTGTTGATATGTGGTAGTAGAGTAGTGGTCTGAGGGAACACAATGAATGTATTGTTGATATGTGGTAGTAGAGTAGTGGTCTGAGGGAACACAATGAATGTATTGTTGATATGTGGTAGTAGAGTAGTGGTCTGAGGGAACACAATGAATGTATTGTTGATATGTGGTAGTAGTAGTGGTCTGAGGGAACACAATGAATGTATTGTTGATATGTGGTAGTAGAACACAATGTAGTGGTCTGAGGGAACACAATGAATGTATTGTTGATATGTGGTAGTAGAGTAGTGGTCTGAGGTAACACAATGAATGTATTGTTGATATGTGGTAGTAGTGGTCTGAGGTAACACAATGTATTGTTGATATGTGGTAGTAGTGGTCTGAGGTAACACAATGAATGTATTGTTGATATGTGGTAGTAGTGGTCTGAGGTAACACAATGAATGTATTGTTGATATGTGGTAGTAGAGTAGTGGTCTGAGGTAACACAATGAATGTATTGTTGATATGTGGTAGTAGTGGTCTGAGGGAACACAATGAATGTATTGTTGATATGTGGTAGTAGAGTAGTGGTCTGAGGGAACACAATGAATGTATTGTAGATATGTGGTAGTAGTGGTCTGAGGTAACACAATGAATGTATTGTTGATATGTGGTAGTAGTGGTCTGAGGTAACACAATGAATGTATTGTTGATATGTGGTAGTAGAGTAGTGGTCTGAGGGAACACAATGAATATTGTTGATATGTAGTAGGTGGTCTGAGGTAACACAATGAATGTATTGTTGATATGTGGTAGTAGAGTAGTGGTCTGAGGTAACACAATGAATGTATTGTTGATATGTGGTAGTAGAGTAGTGGTCTGAGGTAACACAATGAATGTATTGTTGATATGTGGTATATGTGGTAGTAGTGGTCTGAGGTAACACAATGAATGTATTGTTGATATGTGGTAGTAGAGTAGTGGTCTGAGGTAACACAATGAATGTATTGTTGATATGTGGTAGTAGTAGTGGTCTGAGGTAACACAATGAATGTATTGTTGATATGTGGTAGTAGTGGTCTGAGGTAACACAATGTATTGTTGATATGTGGTAGTAGTGGTCTGAGGTAACACAATGAATGTATTGTTGATATGTGGTAGTAGTGGTCTGAGGTAACACAATGTATTGTTGATATGTGGTAGTAGTGGTCTGAGGTAACACAATGTATTGTTGATATGTGGTAGTAGTGGTCTGAGGTAACACAATGTATTGTTGATATGTGATATGTGGTCTGAGTAACACAATGTATTGTTGATATGTGGTAGTAGTGGTCTGAGGTAACACAATGTATTGTTGATATGTGGTAGTAGTGGTCTGAGGTAACACAATGTATTGTTGATATGTGGTAGTAGTGGTCTGAGGTAGGTAACACAATGTATTGTTGATATGTGGTAGTAGTGGTCTGAGGTAACACAATGTATTGTTGATATGTGGTAGTTGATATGGTCTGAGGTGGTCTGAACACAATGTATTGTTGATATGTGGTAGTAGTGGTCTGAGGTAACACAATGTATTGTTGATATGTGGTAGTAGTGTAGTGGTCTGAGGTAACACAATGTATTGTTGATATGTGGTAGTAGAGTAGTGGTCTGAGGTAACACAATGTATTGTTGATATGTGGTAGTAGTGGTCTGAGGTAACACAATGTATTGTTGATATGTGGTAGTAGTGGTCTGAGGTAACACAATGTATTGTTGATATGTGGTAGTAGTGGTCTGAGGTAACACAATGTATTGTTGATATGTGGTAGTAGTGGTCTGAGGTAACACAATGAATGTATTGTTGATATGTGGTAGTAGTGGTCTGAGGTAACACAATGTATTGTTGATATGTGGTAGTAGTGGTCTGAGGTAACACAATGTATTGTTGATATGTGGTAGTAGTGGTCTGAGGTAACACAATGTATTGTTGATATGTGGTAGTAGAGTAGTGGTCTGAGGTAACACAATGTATTGTTGATATGTGGTAGTAGTGGTCTGAGGTAACACAATGTATTGTTGATATGTGGTAGTAGAGTAGTGGTCTGAGGTAACACAATGTATTGTTGATATGTGGTAGTAGTGGTCTGAGGTAACACAATGAATGTATTGTTGATATGTGGTAGTAGTGGTCTGAGGTAACACAATTAATGTATTGTTGATATGTGGTAGTAGAGTAGTGGTCTGAGGTAACACAATGAATGTATTGTTGATATGTGGTAGTAGAGTAGTGGTCTGAGGGAACACAATGAATGTATTGTTGATATGTGGTAGTAGAGTAGTGGTCTGAGGTAACACAATGAATGTATTGTTGATATGTGGTAGTAGAGTAGTGGTCTGAGGTAACACAATGAATGTATTGTTGATATGTGGTAGTAGAGTAGTGGTCTGAGGTAACACAATGAATGTATTGTTGATATATGGTAGTAGTGGTCTGAGGGAACACAATGAATGTATTGTTGATATGTGGTAGTAGAGTAGTGGTCTGAGGGAACACAATGAATGTATTGTTGATATGTGGTAGTAGTGGTCTGAGGTAACACAATGTATTGTTGATATGTGGTAGTAGTGGTCTGAGGTAACACAATGAATGTATTGTTGATATGTGGTAGTAGAGTAGTGGTCTGAGGGAACACAATGAATGTATTGTAGATATGTGGTAGTAGTGGTCTGAGGGAACACAATGTATTGTTGATATGTGGTAGTAGAGTAGTGGTCTGAGGGAACACAATGAATGTATTGTTGATATGTGGTAGTAGAGTAGTGGTCTGAGGTAACACAATGTATTGTTGATATGTGGTAGTAGTGGTCTGAGGTAACACAATGTATTGTTGATATGTGGTAGTAGTGGTCTGAGGTAACACAATGAATGTATTGTTGATATGTGGTAGTAGTGGTCTGAGGTAACACAATGTATTGTTGATATGTGGTAGTAGAGTAGTGGTCTGAGGTAACACAATGAATGTATTGTTGATATGTGGTAGTAGAGTAGTGGTCTGAGGGAACACAATGAATGTATTGTTGATATGTGGTAGTAGAGTAGTGGTCTGAGGTAACACAATGAATGTATTGTTGATATGTGGTAGTAGTGGTCTGAGGTAACACAATGTATTGTTGATATGTGGTAGTAGTGGTCTGAGGTAACACAATGTATTGTTGATATGTGGTAGTAGTGGTCTGAGGTAACACAATGAATGTATTGTTGATATGTGGTAGTAGAGTAGTGGTCTGAGGGAACACAATGAATGTATTGTTGATATGTGGTAGTAGAGTAGTGGTCTGAGGGAACACAATGAATGTATTGTTGATATGTGGTAGTAGAGTAGTGGTCTGAGGAAAATGAATGTGTATTGTTGATATGTGGTAGTAGAGTAGTGGTCTGAGGGAACACAATGAATGTATTGTTGATATGTGGTAGTAGAGTAGTGGTCTGAGGGAACACAATGAATGTATTGTTGATATGTGGTAGTAGTGGTCTGAGGTAACACAATGAATGTATTGTTGATATGTGGTAGTAGTGTAGTGGTCTGAGGTAACACAATGAATGTATTGTTGATATGTGGTAGTAGAGTAGTGGTCTGAGGTAACACAATGAATGTATTGTTGATATGTGGTAGTAGAGTAGTGGTCTGAGGGAACACAATGAATGTATTGTTGATATGTGGTAGTAGAGTAGTGGTCTGAGGGAACACAATGAATGTATTGTTGATATGTGGTAGTAGTGGTCTGAGGGAACACAATGAATGTATTGTTGATATGTGGTAGTAGAGTAGTGGTCTGAGGTAACACAATGAATGTATTGTTGATATGTGGTAGTAGAGTAGTGGTCTGAGGTAACACAATGAATGTATTGTTGATATGTGGTAGTAGTGGTCTGAGGTAACACAATGTATTGTTGATATGTGGTAGTAGTGGTCTGAGGTAACACAATGAATGTATTGTTGATATGTGGTAGTAGTGTGGTCTGAGGTAACACAATGAATGTATTGTTGATATGTGGTAGTAGTCTGAGGTAACACAATGAATGTATTGTTGATATGTGGTAGTAGTGGTCTGAGGTAACACAATGAATGTATTGTTGATATGTGGTAGTAGAGTAGTGGTCTGAGGTAACACAATGTATTGTTGATATGTGGTAGTAGTGGTCTGAGGTAACACAATGAATGTATTGTTGATATGTGGTAGTAGAGTAGTGGTCTGAGGGAACACAATGAATGTATTGTTGATATGTGGTAGTAGAGTAGTGGTCTGAGGTAACACAATGTATTGTTGATATGTGGTAGTAGAGTAGTGGTCTGAGGTAACACAATGTATTGTTGATATGTGGTAGTAGAGTAGTGGTCTGAGGTAACACAATGTATTGTTGATATGTGGTAGTAGTGGTCTGAGGTAACACAATGTATTGTTGATATGTGGTAGTAGTGGTCTGAGGTAACACAATGTATTGTTGATATGTGGTAGTAGTGGTCTGAGGTAACACAATGAATGTTGATTGTTGATATGTGTTGATATGTAGTAGTAGTGGTCTGAGGTAACACAATGTATTGTTGATATGTGGTAGTAGAGTAGTGGTCTGAGGTAACACAATGAATGTATTGTTGATATGTGGTAGTAGAGTAGTGGTCTGAGGTAACACAATGAATGTATTGTTGATATGTGGTAGTAGTGGTCTGAGGTAACACAATGAATGTATTGTTGATATGTGGTAGTAGTAGTGGTCTGAGGTAACACAATGAATGTATTGTTGATATGTGGTAGTAGTGGGTCTGAGGGAACACAATGAATGTATTGTTGATATGTGGTAGTAGTGGTCTGAGGTAACACAATGAATGTATTGTTGATATGTGGTAGTAGTGGTCTGAGGTAACACAATGTATTGTTGATATGTGGTAGTAGTGGTCTGAGGTAACACAATGAATGTATTGTTGATATGTGGTAGTAGAGTAGTGGTCTGAGGGAACACAATGAATGTATTGTTGATATGTGGTAGTAGAGTAGTGGTCTGAGGGAACACAATGAATGTATTGTTGATATGTGGTAGTAGTGGTCTGAGGGAACACAATGAATGTATTGTTGATATGTGGTAGTAGAGTAGTGGTCTGAGGGAACACAATGAATGTATTGTTGATATGTGGTAGTAGTGGTCTGAGGTAACACAATGAATGTATTGTTGATATGTATAATAATAATAATAATATATGCCATTTAGCAGACGGTCTGATCAAAGCGTATTTACAGTCATGTGTGCATACATTCTATTGTTGATATGTGGTAGGTGGTCTGAGGATAACCCAATGTATGGTTGATATGTGCCAGTGGTCTGAGGTAACTGAATGTAGCTATGTGGTAGTAAGTGGTCTGAGGTACCACATATGTGGTAGTAGAGTAGTGGTCTGAGGGAACTCAATGAATGTATTGTTGATATGTGGTAGTAGAGTAGTGGTCTGAGGTAACACAATGTATTGTTGATATGTTTACATTTACATTACATTTAAGTCATTTAGGTAGTAGACGCTCTTATCACAGATGACTTGTTGAAATTGGTGCATTCACCTTATGACATCCAGTGGGACAGTCACTAGCAATAGTGCATCTAAAACTTAGGGGGTGGGGTGAGAGGGATTACTTAACCTATCCTAGGTATTCCTTAAAGAGTGGGGTTTCAGGTGTCTCCGGAAGGTGGTGATTGACTCCGCTGTCCTGGCGTCATGAGGGAGTTTGTTCCACCATTGGGGGCCAGGGCAGCGAACAGTTTTGACTGGGCTGAGCGGGAGCTGTACTTCCTCAGTGGTAGGGAGGCGAGCAGGCCAGAGGTGGATGAACGCAGTGCCCTTGTTTGGGTGTAGGGCCTGATCAGAGCCTGGAGGTACTGAGGTGCCGTTCCCCTCACAGCTCCGTAGGCAAGCACCATGGTGTAGCGGATGCGAGCTTCAACTGGAAGCCAGTGGAGAGAACGGAGGAGCGGGGTGACGTGAGAGAACTTGGGAAGGTTGAACACCAGACGGGCTGCGGCGTTCTGGATGAGTTGAAGGGTTTAATGGCACAGGCAGGGAGCCCAGCCAACAGCGAGTTGCAGTAATCCAGACGGGAGATGACAAGTGCCTGGATTAGGACCTGCGCCGTTTCCTGTGTGAGGCAGGGTCGTACTCTGCGGATGTTGTAGAGCATGAACCTATTGTTGAGGAACGGGCCACCGCCTGTGATGTTAGTTGAGAACGACAGGGTGTTGTCCAGGATCACACCAAGGTTCTTGGCGCTCTGGGAGTGAGGACACAGTGGAGTTGTCAACCGTGATGGCGAGATCATGGAACACAATGCAGTCCTTCCCGATAGGAAGAGCAGCTCCGTCTTGCCGAGGTTCAGCTTGAGGTGGTGATCCGTCATCCACACTGATATGTCTGCCAGACATGCAGAGATGCGATTCGCCACCTGGTCATCAGAAGGGGAAAGGATGAAGATTAATTGTGTGTCGTCTGCATAGCAATGATAAGAGAGACCATGTGAGGTTATGACAGAGCCAAGTGACTTGGTGTATAGCGAGAATAGGAGAGGGCCAAGAACAGAGCCCTGGGGACACCAGTGGTGAGAGCGCGTGGTGAGGAGACAGATTCTCGCCACGCCACCTGGTAGGTGGACCTGTCAGGTAACACAATGAATGTATTGTTGATATGCGTGGGCCGCGCCGGAGATGCCCAACTCGGAGAGGGTGGTCTGAGAGGAACATCTGATGGTTCACAGATATGTGGTAAGGCAGCCGATAGATCTAGAAGGATGAGAGCAGAGGAGAGAGAGTTAGCTTTAGCAGTGCGGATATCCGTGATACAGAGGAGAGCAGTCTCAGTTGAATGACTAGTCTTGAAACCTGACTGATTTGGATCAAGAAGGTCATTCAGAGAGAGATATGTGGGAGAGCTGGCCAAGGAATGGCACGTTCAAGAGTTTTGGAGAGAAAAGAAAGAAGGGATACTGGTCTGTAATTGTTGACATCGGAGGGATCGAGTGTAGGTTTTTTATTGTTGAAGGGTAGTGCAACTCTCGCTCTCTTGAAGATTGGAATGGGTACGTAGCCAACGGTCAGGGATGAGTTGATGAGCGAGGTGAGGTAAGGGAGAAGGTCTCCGGAAATGGTCTGGAGAAGAGAGGAGGGGATAGGGTCAAGCGGGCAGGTTGTTGGGCGGCCGGTGGTCACAGGTAACACGAGATTTCATCTGGAGAGAGAGGGGAGAAAGAGGTCAGAGCATAGGGTAGGGCAGTGTGAGCAGAACCAGCGGTGTCGTTTGACTTAGCAACACGAGGATCGGATGTCGTCGACCTTCTTTTCAAAATGGTTGTGAAGTCATCTGCAGAGAGGGAGGATATGGGGGGGAGGGGGCGGAGGATTCAGGAGGGAGGAGAAGGTGGCAAAGAGTTCCTAGGGTTAGAGGCAGAAGCTTGGAATTTAGCGTGGTAGAAAGTGGCTTTAGCAGCAGAGACAGAGGAGGAAAATGTAGAGAGGAGGGAGTGAAAGGATGCCAGGTCCGCAGGGTAGGCGAGTTTTCCTCCATTTCCGTGGTCTGCCCGGTAACCCTGTTCTGTGAGCTCGCAATGAGTCATCGAGCCACGGAGCGGGAGGAGGACCGAGGGCCTGGAGGATAGGGGACATAGAGAGTCAAGGGATGCAGAGATTGGAGGAGTAGGAGGGTTGAGGTAACACAGAATCAGGAGATAGGTGGGAGTAGGTTTGAGCGGAGGGAAGAGATGAAGGATGGAAGAGGAGAGAGTAGCGGGGGAGAGAGAGCGAAGGTTGGGACGAGGTATACCATCCGAGTAGGGGCAGTGTGGGAGGTGTTGGATGAGAGCGAGAGGGAAAAGGATACAAGGCAGTGGTCGGAGACTTGGAGGGGAGTTGCAATGAGGTTAGTGGAAGAACAGCATCTAGTAAAGATGAGGTCAGCGTATTGCCTGCCTTGTGAGTAGGGGGAAGGTGAGAGGGTGAGGTCAAAAGAGGAGAGGTGGGAAAGAAGGAGGCAGAGAGGAAAGAGTCAAAGGTAGACGTGGGGAGGTTAAAGTCGCCCAGAACTGTGAGAGGTGAGCCGTCCTCAGGAAAGGAGCTTATCAAGGCATCAAGCTCATTGATGGTCTCCGAGGGAACCTGGAGGGCGATAAATGAATGATGTTAAGTTGAAAGGGCTAGTGACTGTGACAGCATGGAATTCAAAGGAGGCGATAGACAGATGGGTAAGGGGAGAAAGAGAGAATGACCACTTGGGAGAGATGAGGATCCCGGTGCCACCACCCCAATGACCAGACGCTCTCGGGGTGTGCGAGAACACGTGGGCGGACGAAGAGAGAGCAGTAGGAGTAGCAGTGTTGTCTGTGGTGATCCATGTTTCCGTCAGGGCCAAGAAGTCGAGGGACTGGAGGGAGGCATGGGCTGAGATGAACTCTGCCTTGTTGATATGCAGATTGGCAGTTCCAGAGGCTACCGGAGACCTGGAACTCCACGTGGGTCGTGCGCGCTGGGACCACCAGAGTAGGGTGGCCGTGGTCGCGGTGAGGAACGTTTGTATGGTCTGTGCAGAGAGGAGAGAACAGGGATAAACCGACACATAGTTGACAGGCTACAGAAGAGGCTACGCTAATGCAAAGGAGATTGGAATGACAAGTGGACTACACGTCTCGAATGTTCAGAAAGTTAAGCTACGTAGCAAGAATCTTATTGACTAAAATGATTAAAATGATACAGTACTGCTGAAGTAGGCCAGCTGGCAGTGGGTGCGTTGTTGACACTACACTAATCAAGTCGTTCCGTTGAGTGTAATAGTTTCTGCAGTGTTGCTATTGGGGGCTAGCAGGCTAGCTAGCAGTGTTGTTTACGTTACGTTGCGTTAAAAGAACGACAATAGATGGCTGTTGATACCTAGAAAATCGCTCTAGACTACACAATTATCTTTGATACAAAGACGGCTATGTAGCTAGCTAAGTAGCTAGCTACGATCAAACAAATCAAACCGTTGTACTGTAATGAAAATGAAGTGAAAATGTGATACAACCTGTGAATGCGACCGGGTAGTTGAGTTCTATACAGAAGACGTTGGCTAGCGTTGGCTAGCTGTTGGCTAGCTAGCAGAGTCACCTACGTTAAGGACGACAAATAGCTGGCTAGCTAACCTCGGTAAATTAAGATAATCACTCTAAGACTACACACTCTAAACCTAAACAACACAATTATCTTGGATACGATGATACGATGATACGAAGACAGCAAAGACAGCTATGTAGTAGCTGACACTAAACTAATCAAGTCGTTCAGTTGAGTGTAACAGTTTCTCCAGTGCAGCTAATCAGTGGACGTTAGCTAGCTGGCTAGTGAAGACTAGTGAAGACTACGTTAGGACGGCGAAATACGATAATTACGCAATTATCTTTTGATACAAAGACGGCTATGTAGCTAGCTGAGAAGAAATTGCTAAGATAAGACAAATCAAACCGTTGTGATATAATGAAATATAATGAAAAAGTTATACTACCCGTTGGAGCGACGTGCAGATGCGACCACTGGCTCCAACCGGAACCGGAACCATATGTGGTAGTAGAGTAGTGGTCTGAGGTAACACAATGTATTGTTGATATGTGGTAGTAGAGTAGTGGTCTGAGGTAACACAATGTATTGTTGATATGTGGTAGTAGAGTAGTGGTCTGAGGTAACACAATGTATTGTTGATATGTGGTAGTAGAGTAGTGCTCTGAGGGAACACGATGAATGTATTGGGTAAAAAATGTAACATTACATTTCATAACTGCCTTGGTGTTGCTGGACCCCAGGAAGAGTAGCTGCTGTCTTGGCACGAACTAAAGGGGATCCATAATAAATCCCAGTAAGAGTAGCTGCTGCCTTGGCAGGAACTAATGGGGATCCATAATAAACCCCAGGAAGAGTAGCTGCAGCCTTGGCAGGATCTAATGTGGATCCATAATAAACCCCAGGAGGAGTAGCTGCTGCCTTGGCAGGAACTAATGGGGATCCATAATAAACCCCAGGAGGAGTAGCTGCTGCCTTGGCAGGATCTAATGTGGATCCATAATAAACCCCAGGAAGAGTAGCTGCTGCCTTGGCAGGAACTAAAGGGGATCCATAATAAACCCCAGGAAGAGTAGCTGCTGCCTTGGCAGGAACTAATGGGGATCCATAATAAACCCCAGGAAGAGTAGTTACTACCTTGGCAGGAACTAATGAGGATCCATAATAAACCCCAGGAGGAGTAGCTGCTGCCTTGGCAGGAACTAATGGGGATCCATAATAAACCCCAGGAAGAGTAGCTGCTGCCTTGGCAGGAACTAATGGGGATCCATAATAAACCCCAGGAAGAGTAGCTGTATCCTTGGCAGGAACTAATGGGGATCCATAATAAACCCCAGGAAGAGTAGCTGCTGCCTTGACAGGAACTAATGGGAATCCTTAATAAATACATAAATACATGTTAAGGAGTCCACTTTCCTATGCACAACAACACAACTAGAGATTTGATGCAGGTATTTTCTTTGCAACATGTATTGTCATTGACTAGAATAACATATAATTGTATGACCTATGCGTCTGTACCTGCATTTTTTTACCCCCTATTACTAGATAGCTAGCTAGATGGGGCAGTCCATTCTATATGCCTTCTTGACTTTGATACAATGTGTCGTCACTGACTCATTATGCATTTGTGCACGCACAATGGTAGCTAACTTAGCTAGCTCATCAACCAGTATTTTCTTTGATTTTTCTGCACGATGGCACTTAAAGCCTTGACTCTCATAGGGACCAGTGAGCTCATTTAGCTAGCTGTTAGCCAGCAGGGTTGCATCGGTTTCCATTGGACTGGCACTTGCTACTCTATCCAGCTAGGTAACTAGCTAATGAGAGCTGATTATTATGTAGCAGCATTATCTGACGAGTCACTAGCATGTTAACATAAGCTAGCTAGCCAATGTCGATACACCGAAGTCACTGGTCCACAACATCAAGCAAATTGTACAGAACTAAATAATGTTTTGACTTTGTAGTGGCGCTTCATTTTTTGGGTTTGTGTGAGTTTTCCCTAGTGACATGGAGAATGTAATCTTTTTGGCATTTCATCCGGTTTTGGCATGAGAACAATTAATTTCCACACATGTATTCGGAGCCTCTGAAATAAGAGATCAGGTCACGGATTAGGAGCCTCTACCTTCTACTGTAATGACCCATATGTATATCGCTTCTGTGCTTGTTCTTTTCTCTTTGTCTTTGTAGAACCATGGCAATTTCAGCTGGCTTGTAGAATGCCTTTTAAACTTTCACTATCTTCATGTCAGTACCTGATGGAAGGAAATTACAACAAAATGTGTCGGGCCAAACGTAACATCACTGCTGAGAGCTACACCTTCTTCATAGATATTCTGCTAAACACCATCCTGTAAGAGACAGAATGATTTCTGACATTGGATGAATTGATATTGTCTGGAAATGGCAGATGCATGGATTCATTGAGTCATCCTTGTGCTCCAGCAATGGCATGGTGTGATCCTTGTGTGTGTTTTCCAGTGATGGTATTTCTGCGTGCATAGAGAAGGCTTATAAACAGATCCATTTCAATGAAGCGACCAGAGTGCTTTTCTTCTCCTGCCCAAACAACATGACAGAGTTTAAAGGTTAGTTAATATCTGCTCTACTCTGTTGTGTACCCTACTGAATAGTAGCCTGGTCCAAGATCTGTTTGTGCATGACAAAGGACCATAGGAGTTAGCTTTAAAGAACGGCCGATCCTTAGAACTTGAGTTTAGTCCAGTCTCATCATATTAAAGTTGTGTGTGTTACAGCGAGGCTGGACCCAGAACCTCTCATCATATTAAAGTTGTGTGTGTTACAGCGAGGCTGGACCCAGAACCTCTCATCATATTAAAGTTGTGTGTTACAGCGAGGCTGGACCCAGAACCTCTCATCATATTAAAGTTGTGTGTGTTACAGCGAGGCTGGACCCAGAACCTCTCATCATATTAAAGTTGTGTGTGTGTTACAGTGAGGCTGGACCCAGAACCTCTCATCATATTAAAGTTGTGTGTGTGTGTGTTACAGTGAGGCTGGACCCAGAACCTCTCATCATATTAAAGTTGTGCGTGTGTGTTACAGCGAGGCTGGACCCAGAACCTCTCATCATATTAAAGTTGTGTATGTGTGTGTTACAGTGAGGCTGGACCCAGAACCTCTCATCATATTAAAGTTGTGTATGTGTGTGTTACAGCGAGGCTGGACCCAGAACCTCTCATCATATTAAAGTTGTGTATGTGTGTGTTACAGTGAGGCTGGACCCAGAACCTCTCATCATATTAAAGTTGTGTATGTGTGTGTTACAGCGAGGCTGGACCCAGAACCTCTCATCGTATCAAATTTGCATCTGTGTTTTACAGCGGGGCTGGACCCAGAGCCCAGGTGGTTACTACTCATTCAGTAGCCAAAAGCAGAGGACAGAGGATGTCAACTCTCCCTCCACCGAGCTGGCTTCGCAAGTCAGAGTATGCACGGCAGCTGGAGATGATTGTCTAGAGTAACCTACTGCAGAAGTTAGCTATTACACACACACTTGATACCAAACTACACAGTCCTCTTATGTCTCCATACATTGTCACACTTGTAGATTTGCCAACACGTTGACAGATTGGTAGACTGGTAGTTTGTCCAACACTTTGTTGTGACAGATTGTCAGACTGGTAGATTTGCCAACACTTTGACAGATTGTCAGACTGGTGGATTTACCAACACTTGGTCGTTCTCTCCCACTCAACCTGCTTCTCACAGCTCCCTGAGAAGAGACATGAGTGTTTTAACATCCTCTAGTCTGACTGTTAATGCATCTGAGTAACTGAAATAAAGTTGTGGTATCACTTTCCAGCTAAGGCTAGTCTGTTCAGTGGCTCCTAACAGCATTGTTCACCTTTGGGAATGAGTTCAAAGAAGGAAATGTCCTAGTTGTCATTTACGTTGACTGCATAGAAGAACACGGTGTGAATGTTTGGAGGGTTTCTGTCTAGGGATTAGGGTGTAATTTGTAGTAACTTTGTTTCAGGACATCCTGCATTACACCTGGTATTTTTCTTGTATCAGCAAACTCATTCAGTAAACATGTTCATATTTTAGAAAATACAATTGCTTGTTTCAGAAAAATGTGCACAAGTATGAAATGTCAAATCTATTTTTTATGATATACTTTATATTTCATGTGTCATATGATTTAACATTTAACATACTAACTATACTGCTCAATTATATTATTTCATCCTTTCTTTATTTTGAAGATCAGTTTCATGTAGTATAAATATTTGCCTAACACATATCTAGTGAATAGCGCTAGGGAGGTAGCCAGGGTTGCCGTGGTGACCCATGGAGGCTCACTGGAAGATCCTGCTCAAGTTCAACCTGACAGGAGAGGAAGATAGAGAAAAGACAGGTTTCTCCACTGGGGGACTAGAAATGATCTGGTTAGTATATGAATGGAACAGGTCCTGTTGAGGCTGGCGTTGGTGTGAGGGGTCGTGTCGAGGCTGGTGTTGGTGTGAGAGGTCGTGTTGAGGCTAGCGTTGCTGTGAGGGGTCGTGTTGAGGCTGGTGTTGGTGAGAGGGGTCCTGTTGAAGCTGGTGTTGGTGCTGAAGCACGTCATGGTGTTGTGATGGGGTTTGAGCTGGGTCTTGAGGTGAACCTCTGAGACCTGTCGTCTCTGCTGCCCCCTGCTGGCTGAGCCCCGGATCTGTATTTGTATTTATTTTGGATCCCCATTACTCATCCTGCGGTGCAGCAAAATTAAGGCAGTTTATACAATTTTAAAAACACTACAATCCATTCACAGATTTCACAACACACTGTGTGCCCTCAGGCCCTACTCCACCATATATCTACAGTTCTGAATCCATGTGTGTGTATGTTATCGTGTGTCTTTGCTGTTCCATAATGTTTATTTGATCTGTTTTTTTAAATCTGATTTTACTGCTTGCATCAGTTACCTGATGTGGAATAGAGTTCTGTGTTGTCATGGCTCTATGTAGTACTGTGCATCTCCCATAGTCTGTTCTAGACTTGTCTTGTGGGGTATACAAAGGTGTCTGAGCTGTGTCCCAGTAGTTCAAACAGACAGCTGGGTGCATTCAATACTTCTCTGCTACCCTCTACTGGCTGAACCCTGGACCTGTCCCCTCTACTGGCTATGGACCTGTCCCCTCTACTGACTGAATCCTGGACCTGTCCCCTCTGCTGGCTGAACCCTGGACCTGTCCCCTCTACTGGCTGAACCCTGGACCTGTCCCCTCTACTGGCTGAACCCTGGACCTGTCCCCTCTACTGGCTGAACCCTGGACCTGTCCCTTTTGCTGCCTGCCAAAGTTGGGAGAGAAGGCGTTACTGGTCGGGGTGGTGGCGTTACTGGTCGGTGAGCTGCTGTTTGAGGTTGGGTTTTAGACTGTCTTACTGAGTTTTTGCTGAAAGTGTGGTAGGCCCCAGAGGAAAACGTTGTTTTGGACTGGTGCTGCTGAAGGTTTGGCTGGTTTGCTAGCAGGCTCCAGGTTGTTTTGTGGCTGGCATGCTGGCTGTATTACCTGGGCAGCAGTGTTGAAGTCACAGCCTGTCTTGGATTCCTGGGCCTTGACCTTTGCTTTGGCCTGTGCTTTGGCCTCTCTGTGAGCAGGCTTGACTTTAGGGGTGGAGGGTTTGACAGCTCACTGACGGGCTCCATTCAGAGCTTCCCTGACTGCAGAGTGCCTCTGAAGGGTGGGAGGGGTGGGCAGAATTTCCTGCTTCTTCACATACTCCATCCTGAGGAGGGAGGGGTACATGACAAGCTACACTTGTGGTCAAATCGCATAATGTGCTAGGAATCTAGAATACAACCGGACGGACAAAGAACAGGCAGACCAGAGACTCACCTATGCACAATCATTTTCAGGATCTTTATTGAGAGCACAGTTTGGAGGCACTTTGAGAGAACCAGAGGGTTTGTCTCTATTCTCAGTGCTGTCATTGTGCCCTTGTTTTGGCCATTCACCACTAGGGGTGCTGATACTCTGTCTCTGGAAGTCCAGCCTTCAGTTTATCAAGAGTAATAGTGATTTGGTCAGTAGTAGCTCCCTAGGTCTCCTCTGGGTTTAGTAACAGCAGTCAGCTGGTTTAGTAAACAGCAGTTAGTGCAAAACTGGGTTTCGAATTCAATTGACCTGTGTTTTTTCATCATGTGTCTTATTTATCCAACACAACTACCACAGTCACAGAGCCCATTTTGAGGGGGTTTCTCCTGCAGCTCCTACAGTGGAGGGGGTTTCTCCTGCAGCTCCTACACTGGAGGGGGTTTCTCCTGCAGCTCCTACACTGGAGGGGGTTTCTCCTGCAGCTCCTACAGTGGAGGGGGTTTCTCCTGCAGCTCCTACACTGGAGGGGGTTTCTCCTGCAGCTCCTACAGTGGAGGGGGTTTCTCCTGCAGCTCCTACAGTGGAGGGGGTTTCTCCTGCAGCTCCTACACTGGAGGGGGTTTCTCCTGCAGCTCTAACACTGGAGGGGGTTTCTCCTGCAGCTCCTACAGTGGAGGGGGTTTCTCCTGCAGCTCCTACAGTGGAGGGGGTTTCTCCTGCAGCTCCTACAGTGGAGGGGGTTTCTCCTGCAGCTCCTACAGTGGAGGGGGTTTCTCCTGCAGCTCCTACAGTGGAGGGGGTTTCTCCTGCAGCTCCTACACTGGAGGGGGTTTCTCCTGCAGCTCCTACACTGGAGGGGGTTTCTCCTGCAGCTCCTACAGTGGAGGGGGTTTCTCCTGCAGCTCTAACACTGGAGGGGGTTTCTCCTGCAGCTCCAACAGTTGATGCTGCTGGAGTAGAACATGTGCTTTTATCATTCTAAATGCAAACACATGCTGAAAACGGCTTTTGTGCATGATTAAAAATAGCACGAAAAAAAATGTTTTCCTCAACTGGTTATTGAGGCGCGCCTCACGTGCAGCCAACACTATCAGCGCATCACCTACCACCATACAATGTGAGCTGGAGCCAATATATAATAATATAATAATAATATATGCCATTTAGCAGATGCTTTTATCCAAAGCGACTTACAGTCATGTGTGCATACATTCTACGTATGGGTGGTCCCGGGAATTGAACCCACTACCTGGGCGTTACAAGCGCCATGCTCTACCAACTGAGCTACAGAGGACCAATTGTTTGAAAGCTGAATGATTTATTTGATATGAGGCATGTCTTAGTAGCCTATAGTCAAAACCGACCATTGAAAAGTGGAGGGAATTCTATTATAAAGACTTCATAGGCAGCGGTGTTTCAAGTTTGGGGAAGCTTACAATTTATCTTACCATTTCTCTTGTTCTGCGTGCCAATTAGGATTTTCATATGCACATTTTCGTGTAACAGTAGTATTTGAATAATGTATTCGGTTTCAAAGTCATTTTAATTTGGTTTATCATAAAAGTCTGAATTAAAATGATAAACATTTAAAAGTAAACTAATCAGAGATCACCATCCTCCTCCATATGGACACATTGATAAACCGTGATCCATTGGTGACTAAGGAAAAGATCTCATGGAACTCATAGCCTATAGGCACATAACTTCCAATTGCTCTTTCACACCGAGGATTGGTGATTATCAACGGGGAGCTTGTTTGAAAGATTTTTGAAATAGCTTACCGTAAGGAACTATAGTTCTAATATACTGTATTATCATTCGCAATGGATGTTAGAAAAACACTTTCCTACATTTCCACACAGCAGGCCAGGTACTTCCATGCATAGTCAAGCATGCATGCTTTCTCAACATTATCAGAGAAACTAGGCACATGCTCACATGGAGTGCTCCAAACAAAAGACAATGAAACATTTGACAATGAAATAATAAAGAACTTGTTTCTCACAAGTGTTGTAGGTTGTGAACTCTGCAAACAACGTTTCTACTTTGAGAATGAGAACGATAATTGACTAATACATGCATTAACATGTTAAAGCTTAATTATGAACATAGTTTGACAAGTTTACTCAACATATTATATATACTTTCGAAGTTTTGGTGCGCAACCACTTCAATTTTGACTACATTTTTACCAAAATCAGGCTATTTTGAGAACCGAAAGACGCAGACTTGAAAACTGAATGCTAATTTGGTGAGTATAATCCCTTACAGGTCGTTTGATGGAAGAACAACAAAGGTAAGGGAATATTTAATGTATTAATTTTGGGTTTCTGTCGACTCCAAGATAGAGGAGTCATTATGCTACTGTGGGAGCGCCGACTCCATATTATAGTCTAGTGAACGCAAAATGTAACGTTAAAATTAAATGTAACAATGCAATTGCATTTAGAAGAAGTGTATCTTGCTATACATATGTAAAACATGCATATTTAGTCAAAGTTTATGATGTGTATTCCTTGTTAGCTGACGTTATCTGCCGGGGCTATCGTCATTTCTCAGGACATTTGAGTAGCATTTTTTGAACGATGCATCATTGTAAACAGAGATTTATGGATATATATAGCATATTATTGAAAAAAAATGAATGTACTGTGTAACATGTTATATTACTGTCATCTGATGAAGATTTCAAGAGGTTAGTGAAATGATTTTTCTTTTAATCCTGCGTTTGTTGATTGCATATTTTTTCCTACTTGGCTATGCTAATGAGCTATGTCTGCGGTGGTGGTTTGACATAAATATGTGCTATGTTTTCGCCGTAAAACATTTTAGAAATCTGACTTGCTGGCTAGATAAACAACTTGTTTATCTTTCATTTGAGCTATTTTACTTGTTAATGTGTGGAGGTTAAATATTTTTAGGAATATTTTTGCGCATTGTGCGTTATGGTAATGAGCTTGAGCTGTAGTCACCCTACCAGCAGAGGAATAAAACTCCCTAAAAGGTTAACAAAAATGTATTTACCCAAATGACTCACCGGTACATGGGGAGTTGAAACCATTAACACAATGAAACGATGAATGCGGGAGACAGCCGAGTCATTCTGGAGAGAAACTTGTCTTCACCACACACCCCTTCCCTTCTTGTATCAACATTTTAAATTATACTCAAGAAACATTATCTTCACACAAATTGTTGATGTTTTTCACTGACAGCCGCAACGCAATCATCAGCTAGGCCTATTGGCACGCCCACTTCCCAAATAGGCCTACGAGCTTGAGATGTGAAGCAATCCACAGTTATTTCTTTAAAATAAGCTCATGATCCTTGAGTCCTCTGGGTCTAAGTCATGCTTTCTGGTGAAGTACTTTGAATGAGTTGATTTATATAGACAGTAATTATGTATTTCCCTTTTGGACCCACCACTATTCTCTCCTGTTCTATTGGTTTTCATATCAACTTTATTTTGTTGTCCAGAAGCCAAAGGCACAATCCTGGCTATCCTCTCCTCTCTCACAATCCTGGCTATCCTCTCCTCTCTCACAATCCTGGCTATCCTCTCCTCTCTCACAATCCTGGCTATCCTCTCCTCTCTCACAATCCTGGCTATCCACTCCGCTCTCACAATCCTGGCTATCCTCTCCTCTCTCACAATCCTGGTTATCCTCTCCTCTCTCACAATCCTGGTTATCCTCTTTCTCTCAATCCTGGTTATCCTCTCTCTCTCTCTCCTCTCACAATCCTGGTTATCCTCTCTCTCCTGGTTATCCTCTCTCTCTCACAATCCTGGTTATCCTCTCTCTCTCTCACAATCCTGGTTATCCTCTCTCTCTCCTGGTTATCCTCTCTCTCTCTCACAATCCTGGTTATCCTCTCTCTCTCTCACAATCCTGGCTATCCTCTCTCTCTCTCACAATCCTGGTTATCCTCCTCTATCCTCTCTCACAATCCTGGTATCCTCTCCTCTCTCATCCTGGTTATCCTCTTTCTCTCAATCCTGGTTATCCTCTTTCTCTCAATCCTGGTTATCCTCTCTCTCTCTCTCTCTCACAATCCTGGTTATCCTCTCCTCTCTCACAATCCTGGTTATCCTCTATCTCTCTCACAATCCTGGCTATCCTCTCCTCTCTCTCACAATCCTGGCTATCCTCTCCTCTCTCACAATCCTGGCTATCCTCTCCTCTCTCACAATCCTGGCTATCCTCTCTCTCTCTCACAATCCTGGTTATCCTCTCTCTCTCTCTCTCTCTCTCTCACAATCCTGGCTATCCTCTCCTCTCTCACAATCCTGGTTATCCTCTCTCTCTCTCTCACAATCCTGGTTATCCTCTCTCTCTCTCTCACAATCCTGGTTATCCTCTCTCTCTCTCTCACAATCCTGGTTATCCTCTCCTCTCTCACAATCCTGGTTATCCTCTCCTCTCTCACAATCCTGGTTATCCTCTCTCTCTCTCACAATCCTGGTTCCTCTCCTCTCTCATCCTGGCTATCCTCTCTCTCTCTCACAATCCTGGTTATCCTCTCTCTCTCACAATCCTGGTTATCCTCTCTCTCTCTCTCTCACAATCCTGGTTATCCTCTCCTCTCTCTCTCTCACAATCCTGGTTATCCTCTCCTCTCTCACAATCCTGGCTATCCTCTCCTCTCTCACAATCCTGGCTATCCTCTCCTCTCTCACAATCCTGGCTATCCTCTCATCACAATCCTGGCTATCCTCTCTCACAATCCTGGCTATCCTCTCCTCTCTCACAATCCTGGCTATCCTCTCTCTCTCTCACAATCCTGGCTATCCTCTCCTCTCTCACAATCCTGGCTATCCTCTCCTCTCTCACAATCCTGGCTATCCTCTCCTCTCTCACAATCCTGGCTATCCTCTCCTCTCTCACAATCCTGGCTATCCTCTCTCTCTCAATCCTCTCTCTGGTTATCCTCTCTCTCTCACAATCCTGGTTATCCTCTCCTCTCTCACAATCCTGGTTATCCTCTCCTCTCTCACAATCCTGGCTATCCTCTCTCTCAATCCTGGCTATCCTCTCTCACAATCCTGGCTATCCTCTCCTCTCTCACAATCCTGGCTATCCTCTCCTCTCTCACAATCCTGGCTATCCTGGCTATCCTCTCCTCTCTCACAATCCTGGCTATCCTCTCCTCTCTCACAATCCTGGCTATCCTCTCCTCTCTCACAATCCTGGCTATCCTCTCCTCTCTCACAATCCTGGCTATCCTCTCCTCTCTCACAATCCTGGCTATCCTCTCTCTCTCTCTCTCTCTCTCTCTCTCACAATCCTGGTTATCCGCTCCTCTCTCACAATCCTAGTTATCCTCTCTCTCTCTCTCACAATCCTGGTTATCCTCTCTCTCTCACAATCCTCTTCATATCAGCAACCGTCTTAGTTGTTTCATCTTTAGATTTACACTCTAAATTTTGAAAATAGATTTGAATATCTGTCACATATGGAACCGCTATCAGGGTCCATAGTTATCAAGCGTCTCATTACTCCTATGAATCACGCTAAAAGTTTGACTGACCTCATCTACTCACCGCTCAGAGTAGGACCTCAAAGGTGGTAATCAAGAGTCTCTCATCTACTCTCAGCGATGAGTAGGGGTTTATGGTGCATAGACTATACCAGGGCTCTCCAACCCTGTTACTGGAGCGCTACCCACGTGTAAGTTTTCACTCCAACCCCCAGTCGTAACTAACAATGTATTTTATCAACCAGCGAATTATTAGAATCGGCTAGATTATGGTTGGAGAGGAAACCTACAGCAGTGAAGTGGCTCGTGGACTGCTGGCAGCACATTCTGTATCAATAATTCAGCATAACAAGTTTGCATGATGGTCTGGTTATTAAATGGGTAAATAGTTGAATCGATTGTCATTTTCATGAATTTATTGACAGGTAAATAGTAATATGCTCTATAGCGCTCTGGTGACAAACATGGTGCAATGTCTCCAAACGTCCACATGGAGAAGTAAGTAAATACATTTTGAAAATCTTAAAAACCGATGAATTATTTGATAGCTACAGAGCAGGCTGAAATCAAATGTATTTATATAGCCCTTCGTACATCAGCTGATATCTCAAAGTGCTGTACAGAAACCCAGCCTAAAACCCCAAACAGCAAGCAATGCAGGCGTTGTGGCACGTTGGCTTTGAAAAACTCCCTAGAAAGGCCAAAACCTAGGAAGAAACCTAGAGAGGAACCAGGCTATAGAGAGATAGATAGAGATAGAGAGAGAGAGAACATACTTAAATTCACACAGGACACCGAATAGGACAGGAGACGTACTCCAGATATAACAAACTGACCCTAGCCCCCCGACACAAAACTACTGCAGCATAAATACTGGAGGCTGAGACAGGAGGGGTCAGAAGACACTGTGGCCCCATCCGATGATACCCCCGGACAGGGCCAAACAGGAAGGATATAACCCAACCCACTTTGCCAAAGCACAGCCCCCACACCACTAGAGGGATATCTTCAACCACCAACTTACCATCCTGAGACAAGGCCGAGTATAGCCCACAAAGATCTCCGCCACGGCACAACCCAAGGGAGGGGCGCCAACCCAGACAGGCTGACCACAACAGTGAATCAACCCACCCAGGTGACGCACCCCCCCCAGGGACGGCGAGAGAGCACCAGCAAGCCAGTGACTCAGCCCCCGTAACAGGGTTACAGGCAGAGAATCCCAGTGGAAAGAGGGGAACCGGCCAGGCAGAGACAGCAAGGGCGGTTCGTTGCTCCAGAGCCTTTCCGTTCACCTTCCCACTCCTGGGCCAGACTACACTCAATCATATGACTGACCCACTGAAGAGATGAGTCTTCAGTAAAGACTTAAAGGTTGAGACCGAGTTTGCGTCTCTGACATGGGTAGGCAGACCGTTCCATAAAAAAATGGAGCTCTATAGGAGAAAGCCCTGCCTCCAGCTGTTTGCTTAGAAATTCTAGGGACAATTTGGAGGCCTGCGTCTTGTGACCGTAGCGTACGTGTAGGTATGTACGGCAGGACCAAATCAGAGAGGTAGGTAGGAGCAAGCCCATGTAATGCTTTGTAGGTTAGCAGTAAAACCTTGAAATCAGCCCTTGCTTTGACAGGAAGCCAGTGTAGAGAGGCTAGCACTGGAGTAATATGATCAAATTTTTTGGTTCTAGTCAGGATTCTAGCAGCCGTATTTAGCACTAACTGAAGTTTATTTAGTGCTTTATCCGGGTATCTGGAAAGTAGAGCATTGCAGTAGTCTAACCTAGAAGTGACAAAAGCATGGATTAATTTTTCTGCATCATTTTTGGACAGAAAGTTTCTGATTTTTGCAATGTTATGTAGATGGAAAAAAGCTGTCCTCGAAATGGTCTTGATATGTTCTTCAAAAGAGAGATCAGGGTCCAGAGTAACGCCGAGGTCCTTCACAGTTTTATTTGAGACGACTGTACAACCATTAAGATTAATTGTCAGATTCAACAGAAGATCTCTTTGTTTCTTGGGACCTAGAACAAGCATCTCTGTTTTGTCCGAGTTTAATAGTAGAAAGTTTGCAGCCATCCACTTCCTTATGTCTGAAACATATGCTTCTAGCGAGGGCAATTTTGGGGCTTCACCATGTTTCATTGAAATGTACAGCTGTGTGTCTACCGCATAGCAGTGAAAGTTTACATTATGTTTTCGAATAACATCCCCAAGAGGTAAGATATATAGTGAAAACAATAGTGGTCCTAAAACAGAACCTTGAGGAACACCGAAATTTACAGTTGTTTTGTCAGAGGACAAACCATTCACAGAGACAAACTGATATCTTTCCGACAGATAAGACCTAAACCAGGCCAGAACATGTCCGTGTAGACCAATTTGGGTTTCCAATCTCTCCAAAAGAATGTGGTGATCGATGGTATCAAAAGCAGCACTAAGGTCTAGGAGCACGAGGACAGATGCAGAGCCTCGGTCCGATGCCATTAAAATGTAATTTACCACCTTCACAAGTGCCGTCTCAGTGCTATGATGGGGTCTAAAACCAGACTGAAGCATTTCGTATACATTGTTTGTCTTCAGGAAGGCAGTGAGTTGCTGCGCAACAGCCTTCTCTAAAAATTTTGAGAGGAATGGAAGATTCGATATAGGCCGATAGTTTTTTATATTTTCTGGGTCAAGGTTTGGCTTTTTCAAGAGAGGCTTTATTACTGCCACTTTTAGTGAGTTTGGTACACATCCAGTGGATAGAGAGCCGTTTATTATGTTCAACATAGGAGGGCCAAGCACAGGAAGCAGCTCTTTCAGTAGTTTAGTTGGAATAGGGTCCAGTATACAGCTTGAAGGTTTAGAGGCCATGATTATTTTCATCATTGTGTCAAGAGATATAGTACTAAAACACTTGAGCGTCTCTCTTGATCCTAGGTCCTGGCAGAGTTGTGCAGACTCAGGACAACTGAGGTTTGGAGGAATACGCAGGTTTAAAGAGGAGTCCGTAATTTGCTTTCTAATAATCATAATCATTTCCTCAAAGAAGTTCATGAATTTATCACTGCTAAAGTGAAAGTCATCCTCTCTTGGGGAATGCTGCTTTTTAGTTAGCTTTGCCACAGTATCAAAAAGGAATTTCGGATTGTTCTTATTTTCCTCAATTAAGTTAGAAAAATAGGATGATCGAGCAGCAGTAAGGGCTCTTCGGTACTGCACGGTACCGTCCTTCCAAGCTAGTCGGAAGACTTCCAGTTTGGTGTGGCGCCATTTCCGTTCCAATTTTCTGGAAGCTTGCTTCAGAGCTCGGGTATTTTCTGTGTACCAGGGAGCTAGTTTCTTATGAGACATTTTTTTAATGTCATCAAGGAATCTTTGTGTTGTCTGTGAATTTATAGCACGACTTTTGATGGTCCTTGGTTGGGGTCTGAGCAGATTATTTGTTGCAATTGCAAACGTAATAAAATGGTGGTCCGATAGTCCAGGATTATGAGGAAAAACATTAAGATCCACAACATTTATTCCATGGGACAAAACTAGGTCCAGCGTATGACTATTACAGTGAGTGGGTCCAGAGACATGTTGGACAAAACCCACTGAGTCGATGACGGCTCCGAAAGCCTTTTGGAGTGGGTCTGTGGACTTTTCCATGTGAATATTAAAGTCACCAAAGATTAGAATATTATCTGCAATGATTACAAGGTCCGATAGGAATTCAGGGAACTCAGTGAGAAACGCTGTATATGGCCCAGGAGGCCTGTAAACAGTAGCTATAAAAAGTGATTGAGTAGGCTGCATAGATTTCATGACTAGAAGCTCAAAAGACGAAAACGTCATTTTTTTTTTGTAAATTGAAATTTGCTATCGTAAATGTTAGCAACACCTCCGCCTTTGCGGGATGCACGGGGGGGATATGGTCACTAGTGTAGCCAGGAGGTGAGGCCTCATTTAACACAGGGGCAGAAAACAGTTTTCAACCAGCGATTGAGTTGTGAGACTCTGCTGTAGAGCTCATCACTCCCCCTAACTGGGAGGGGGCCAGAGACAATTACTCGATGCCGACACATCTTTCTAGCTGATATGCACGCAGAAGCTATGTTGCGCTTGGTGATCTCTGACTGTTTCATCCTAACATCGTTGGTGCCGACGTGGATAACAATATCTCTATACTCTCTACACTCGCCAGTTTTAGCTTTAGCCAGTACCATCTTCAGATTAGCCTTAACGTCGGTAGCCCTGCCCCCGGGTAAACAGTGTATGATCGCTGGATGATTCGCTTTAAGTCTAATACTGCGGGTAATGGAGTCGCCAATGACTAGAGTTTTCAATTTGTCAGAGCTAATGGTGGGAAGCTTTGGCGTCTCAGACCCCGTAACGGGAGGAGTAGAGACCAGAGAAGACTCGGCATCTGACACCGACCCGCTGCTTAATGGGGAAAACCGGTTGAAAGTTTCTGTCGGCTGAATGAGCGAGGGGATTTATACTACTATCTGTACTTACTGGTGGCACAGACGCTGTTTCATCCTTTCCTACACTGAAATTACCCTTGCCTAACGATTGCGTCTGAAGCTGGGCTTGCAGTACAGCTATCCTCGCCGTAAGGCGAGCACAGCGGCTGCAATTAGAAGGCATCATGTTAATGTTACTACTTAGCTTCGGCTGTTGGAGGTCCTGACGAATCGTGTCCAGATAAGCGTCCGGAGTGAAAAAGTTGAGGAAAAAATAAATAAATATATGAACGGTAATTAAAAAGTGAAAACCGTAAAGTTGTCAGATAGCAAAATAGGTTGTCAACAAAACGCACAGCAATTCGAAAACAAGCCTGCAAGTTGTGACCAGCCAGGTCGATTAGGCATGTTTAGGCAAATATATTCTAATTAGGCCGGACAGTATCTAGCTACAGGCAGGTCGATCAGGCAGACAGTATCTAGCTACAGGCAGGTCGATCAGTCGGACAGTATCTAGCTAATCTAATGAAGCTATGTTATCAGTTTTTGCGATTTAGAACACTAAATAGTTTCTGGTAAACCGTGGGGTGTTGGTTTGAGATTGACACAGAGACAGGGAGGCTTTAGTCCGCAAAAACAACTTTACTAAAAGAGACAATTAACATAACAAAGAAAATCCCTGAGGTTTGGCTCGGTCCTTCTTCTATCCTTTCGCTTGCTGTCGGTCTCTCCCCGTTTCCTCTCGAAGTGTGCCACCGTGCTCCTTTTATTTGGCCTCCACGGATGGTTGTCCCTTTCCTCTAATTACCTCCACTTAGAGCTGTCCGTGTCGAGGTGTCCAGCTCCCGTATCCCCAGCAGAGGGAGCCAACGTCGCCTCACGTACCACCCCTCTATTACCATCACGTACCTCCCCTCTATTACCACAATATGTATTATTGATTCTCCTCACTGTTAGCTAGTAAACTTATCTAGCGAGCTGGTTGGATATGAAATACTTGTTATTTACATCTGTTAGGAATCTTGTGTCATACCTATAGTTTTATGAGATTGAAATATATCCAAGGTCATAATCATAACCCATGTCAACTATATTTTCAGAGTTGCTTCTGATCACCAAAAGTACATCTGATGTCATCTGATGATAATCTTTATGGGTGACTGCCAAATGGTTCCCTATTCCTTAGGTAGTGCACTACTTTTGACCAGTGCCCATAGGGAATAGGGAGCCACTATATCCACTCAACCTCATTTATCATATCTTTCCTTTTACCACTTCCCAAGAGCCTTTCACAGAAAAAAGTGGCTGCATCTCAATGCCACCTGTGTGACCAAACCATTATCAATACAAACTTTGGATTGTGACCAGTTAAGGTTAAGACAACGGAATTCTAATATCCCATAGCTTTATTAATATCCCATAGCTTTATTAATATCCCATAGCTTTATTAATATCCCATAGCTTTATTAATATCCCATAGCTTTATTAATATCCTATAGCTTTGTGACCACATTGTCTTAACCTGGATATTTCCCACATAGACACGATCAAGGAAGGAACCATTGGAACAATTGTCCACCTGGTGAGTCCTTCCTGTCAGTTGTTCTATTACCACTATGGTGATAGGATGTGTGAACCTCTGGAGATGCCATGTGACAATGGTCTGTCTATTGGTGCCCTTGTCCAAAGTCAGGCTCAGAGTATACAGAATAAACAGAAGATAAATGTGTCTGCAGTTGGCTAGTCTGGTCCCCTAGCTGTAGGGAGGGAGGGAGGGAGGGAGGGAGGGAGGGAGGGGAGGAGGGAGGGAGGGAGGGAGGGAGGGAGGGAGGGAGAGGAGGGAGGGAGGGAGGGAGGGGAGCGAGGGAGGGAGGGAGGGAGGGAGGGAGAGGAGCGAGGGAGGGAGGGAGGGAGGGAGAGGAGGAGAGGAGGGAGGGAGAGGAGCGAGGGAGGGAGGGAGGGAGGGAGGGAGAGGAGCGAGGGGAGTGAGGGAGAGGAGCGAGGGAGGGAGCGAGGAGGGAGGGAGAGAGGGAGAGGAGCGAGGGAGGGAGGGAGGGAGGGAGGGAGGGAGGGAGGAGGAGGGAGGGAGGGAGGGAGGGAGGGAGGGAGGGAGGGAGGGAGGGAGAGGAGCGAGGAGGGAGTGAGTGAGGGAGAGAGGGAGGGAGAGGAGGAGGAGGGAGGGAGAGGGAGAGAGGAGGAGGGAGGGAGGGAGGGAGGGAGGGAGGGAGGGAGGGAGGAGGGAGGAGAGGGAGGGAGAGGGGAGGAGGGGAGGGAGGGAGCGAGGGAGGGAGGGAGGGGAGGAGAGGGAGGGGAGGGCGTGAGAGGGAGGAGAGGAGAGGAGGAGGGAGGGAGGGCGTGAGGGAGGGAGGGGGAGCGTGAGGGAGGAGAGGAGGAGGGAGGGAGGAGGGCGTGAGGGAGGGAGGGAGGAGCGAGGGGGAGGGAGCGTGAGGAGGGAGGGAGGAGGAGCGAGGGAGGGAGGGAGGGCGGAGGGAGGGAGAGGAGCGAGGGAGCGAGGGAGGGAGAGAGGGCGTGAGGGAGGGAGAGGGAGCGAGGGAGGAGGGCGTGAGGGAGGGAGAGAGGAGAGGAGGGAGGGAGGGAGGGAGGGAGGGAGAGGGAGGGAGGAGGGAGGGAGGGAGAGGAGCGAGGGAGGGAGGGGAGCGAGGGGAGGGAGAGGAGCGAGGGAGTGAGGGAGGGAGGGAGAGCGTGAGGGAGGAGGGAGGGAGAGGAGGGGAGGGAGAGGAGCAAGGAGGGAGGGGGAGGGAGGGAGGGAGAGGAGCGAGGGAGAGAGGGAGGGAGGGAGGGAGAGAGAGGAGGGAGAGAGGGAGGGAGAGAGGGCGAGGAGAGGGAAAGAGAGAGAGGAGGAGGGAGGGAGGAGGGAGGGAGGAGGGCGAGGGAGGGAGAGGAGCGGGGAGAGGAGGAGAGGAGGAGAGGGAGGGAGGGGAGGGAGGGAGGAGGAGGAGGGAGGGAGGGAGGGAGGGAGGGAGCGGGAGGGAGGGAGGGAGGGAGAGGAGCGAGGGAGGGAGAGAGGAGAGGAGGGAGGGAGGAGAGGGAGGGAGGGAGGAGGGAGGGAGGAGGGAGGAGGGAGGGAGAGGAGCGAGGGAGGGAGGGAGGGAGGAGGGAGGGAGAGGAGGGAGGAGGGAGGAGAGGGAGGAGAGGAGCGAGGGAGGGAGGGAGGGGAGGAGGGAGGGAGGGAGGAGGGAGGGAGAGGAGGAGGGAGGGAGGGAGGGAGGGAGAGGAGAAGGAGGAGGGAGGGAGGGAGGGAGAGGAGCGAGGGAGGGAGGGAGGGGAGAGGAGGAGGGAGGGGAGGAGAGGAGAGAGGAGGGAGGGGGAGGGAGGGAGGGAGGGAGAGAGAGGGAGGGCGGAGGGAGGGGAGAGGAGCGAGGGAGGGAGGGAGGGCGAGGGAGGGAGAGGAGCGAGGGAGGGAGGGAGGGAGGGAGAGGGAGGGAGAGGGAGGGAGGGAGGGAGAGAGGAGAGAGAGAGGGAGGGAGGGGAGAGGAGAGAGGGAGGGCGGAGGGAGGGAGAGGAGCGAGGGAGGGAGGGCGTGAGGGGAGGGAGAGGAGCGAGGGAGCGAGGGAGGGAGAGAGGGCGGAGGGAGGGAGAGGAGCGAGGGAGGGAGGGAGGGAGAGAGGGAGGGAGGGAGGGAGCGAGGGAGGGAGAGAGGGCGGAGGGAGGGAGAGGAGGGGAGAGGAGCGAGGGAGGGAGGGCGGAGGGAGGGAGAGGAGAGAGAGAGAGAGAGGGAGGGAGGGAGGGAGGGAGGGAGGGAGGGAGGGAGGGGAGGGAGCGAGGGAGGGAGGGAGCGAGGGAGGGAGGGGAGCGAGGGAGGAGAGGAGAGAGGGAGGGAGGGAGGGAGGGAGGGAGGGAGAGCGTGAGGGAGAGAGGGAGGGAGAGGAGCAAGGGAGGGAGAGGAGCGAGGGAGGGAGGGGAGCGAGGGAGGGAGGGCGTGAGGGAGGGAGAGGGAGGAGGGAGGGAGGGAGGGAGGGAGGGAGGAGGGAGGGAGGAGAGGAGAGGGAGGGGAGAGGGAGGGAGGGAGAGGGAGGGAGAGAGGGAGGGAGGGAGGGCGGAGAGGAGAGAGAGAGGGAGGGAGGGAGGGAGGGAGAGGAGGGAGAGGAGCGAGGGAGAGGAGGAGAGGAGGGAGGGAGGGAGGGAGAGGAGCGAGGGGAGGGAGGGAGGAGAGGAGCGAGGGAGGGAGGGAGGGAGAGGAGGGAGGGAGAGGAGCGAGGGAGGGAGGGAGAGAGGGAGAGGAGCGAGGAGAGGAGCAAGGAGGGAGGGAGGGAGGGGGAGGGAGGGAGGGAGGGGAGGGAGGGAGGGAGGGAGGGAGGGAGAGGGAGGAGAGGGAGGGAGGGAGGAGGGAGGGAGAGGGAGGGAGGGAGGGGAGTGAGGAGGGAGGGAGGGAGAGGGAGAGGGAGGGAGGGAGGGAGGGAGGGAGGGAGGGAGGGAGGAGAGAGGGAGGGAGAGGAGCAGGGAGGGAGGGGAGCGGGAGGGAGGGAGGGGAGGGAGGAGCGGAGGGAGGGAGAGGGAGCGAGAGGGAGGGAGGGAGGGAGGGCGGAGAGGAGAGAGAGAGAGAGAGAGAGAGGGGAGGGAGGGAGAGGAGCGAGGGAGGGCGGAGGGAGGGAGAGGAGCGAGGGAGGGAGGGCGGAGGGAGGGAGAGGAGCGAGGGAGCGAGGGAGGGAGAGAGGGCGTGAGGGAGGGAGAGGAGCGAGGGAGGGAGGGAGAGGAGCGAGGGAGGGAGGGAGGGAGGGCGTGAGGGAGGGAGAGGAGCGAGGGAGGGGAGGGAGAGAGGGCGTGAGGGAGGGAGAGGAGCGAGGGAGGGAGGGCGGAGGGAGGGAGAGAGAGAGAGAGAGGGGGAGGGAGGGAGGGAGGGAGGGAGGGAGGGAGGGAGGGAGGGAGAGGAGCGAGGGAGGGAGGGGAGCGAGGGAGGGAGGGGAGCGGGGAGGGAGAGGAGCGAGGGAGGGAGGGAGGGAGGGAGAGCGTGAGGGAGAGAGGGAGGGAGAGGAGCAAGGGAGGGAGAGGAGCAAGGGAGGGAGGGGAGGAGGAGGGAGGCGGAGGGAGGGAGAGGAGGAGGGAGGGAGGGAGGGAGGGAGGGAGGGAGGGAGGGAGGGAGGGAGGGAGGGAGGGAGGGAGGGAGAGAGGGCGGGAGAGAGGGAGGGAGGAGGGCGGAGGGAGGGAGAGGAGAGAGGGAGGGAGGGCGTGAGGGAGGGAGGGAGGGCGGAGGGAGGGAGAGGAGAGAGGAGAGAGAGAGAGAGAGAGAGAGAGAGAGAGAGAGAGAGAGAGAGAGAGAGGAGGGAGGGAGGGAGGGAGGGAGGGAGGGGAGGGAGGGAGGGAGGGAGGGAGAGGAGCGAGGGAGGGAGGGAGGGAGGGAGAGGAGCGAGGAGGGAGGGAGGGAGGGAGAGGAGCGAGGGAGGGAGGGAGAGAGAGGAGCGAGGGAGGAGAGAGAGCGAGGGAGGGAGGGAGAGGAGCGAGGGAGGGAGGGAGAGGAGCGAGGGAGGGAGGGAGAGGAGCGAGGGAGGGAGGGAGGGAGAGAGGGAGGGAGAGAGGGAGGGAGAGGAGCAAGGAGGGAGGGGAGCGAGGGAGGAGGGAGAGGAGCGAGGGAGAGGAGGGAGGGAGGGGGAGGGAGGGAGAAGAGCGAGGGAGGGAGGGAGAGGAGGGAGGGAGGGAGGGAGAGGAGCGAGGAGGGAGGGAGGGAGGGAGTGAGGGAGGGGGAGGGAGGGAGTGAGGGAGGGAGGGAGAGGAGCGAGGGAGGGAGGGAGGGAGGGAGGGAGGGAGGGAGGGAGAGGAGCGAGGGAGGGAGGGAGGGAGGGTGTGAGGGAGAGGAGAGAGAGAGAGAGGGGAGGGAGGGAGGGAGGGCGTGAGAGAGGGAGGGAGGGAGGGCGTGAGGGAGGGAGAGGAGCGGGGAGGGAGGGAGGGCGTGAGGGAGGGAGAGGAGCGAGGGAGGGAGGGAGGGAGGGAGGGAGAGGGAGGGAGAGAGGGAGGGAGGGAGGGCGTGAGAGGAGGGAGAGAGAGAGAGGGAGGGAGGGAGAGGAGCGAGGGAGGGCGGAGGGAGGGAGAGGAGCGAGGGAGGGAGGGCGGAGGGAGGGAGAGGAGGAGCGAGGGAGGGAGAGAGGGCGTGAGGGAGGGAGAGGAGCGAGGGAGGGAGGGAGAGGAGCGAGGGAGGGAGGGAGGGAGGGCGGAGGGAGGGAGAGGAGCGAGGGAGCGAGGGAGGGAGAGAGGGCGTGAGGGAGGGAGAGGAGAGGGAGGGAGGGAGGGAGGGAGGGAGGGAGGGAGGGAGAGGAGAGGGAGGGAGGGGAGCGAGGGAGGGAGAGGAGCGAGGGAGGGAGGGAGGGAGAGCGTGAGGGAGAGAGGGAGGGAGAGGAGGGGAGGGAGAGGAGTAAGGGAGGGAGGGGAGCGAGGGAGGGCGGAGGGAGGGAGAGGAGGAGGAGAGGAGGAGGGAGGGAGGGAGGGAGGGAGGAGAGAGAGAGAGGGAGGGAGAGAGGGAGGGAGGGAGGGCGGAGAGGGAGGGAGAGAGCGAGGGAGGGAGGGAGAGAGGGAGGGAGGGCGGAGGGAGGGAGGGAGGGCGGAGGGAGGGAGGAGGAGAGAGAGAGAGAGAGAGGGAGGGAGGGAGGGAGGGAGGGAGGGAGGGAGGGAGGGAGGGAGCGAGGGGAGGGAGGGAGGGAGCGAGGGAGGGAGGGAGGGAGGGAGGGAGGGAGGGAGGGGAGGGAGGGAGGAGGGAGGGAGGGAGGGAGGGAGAGGAGCGAGGGAGGGAGGGAGGGAGGGAGGGAGAGGGAGCGAGGGAGGGAGGGAGGGAGGGAGGGAGAGGAGCGAGGGAGGGAGGGAGGGAGAGAGAGGAGCGAGGGAGGGAGGGAGAGGAGCGAGGGAGGGAGGGAGAGGAGCGAGGGAGGGAGGGAGAGGAGCGAGGGAGGGAGGGAGGGAGGGAGAGAGGGAGGGAGAGAGGGAGGGAGAGGAGCAAGGGAGGGAGGGGAGCGAGGGAGAGAGGGAGAGGAGCGAGGGAGAGGAGGGAGGGAGAGGAGGGAGGGAGGGAGAAGAGCGAGGGAGGGAGGGAGAGGAGGGAGGGAGGGAGGGAGAGGAGCGAGGGAGGGAGGGAGGGAGGGAGGGAGTGAGGGAGGAAGGGAGGGAGGGAGTGAGGGAGGGAGGGAGAGGAGGGAGGGAGGGAGAGGAGTGAGGGAGGGAGGGAGGGAGAGGAGCGAGGAGGGAGGGAGGGTGTGAGGGAGGGAGAGAGAGAGAGGGAGGGAGGGAGGGAGGGGGAGAGGGAGGGAGGGAGGGCGTGAGGGAGGGAGAGGGAGGGAGGGAGGGAGGGCGTGAGGAGCGAGGGAGGGAGAGAGGGAGGGAGGGAGGGAGGGAGAGAGGGAGAGGAGCGAGGGAGGGAGAGAGGGGAGGGAGGGAGGGAGGGAGGGAGGGAGGGAGGGAGGGAGGGAGGGAGGGAGGGAGGGAGGGAGGGAGGGAGGGAGAGAGAGAGGGAGGGAGGGAGGGAGAGGAGCGAGGGAGGGAGGGAGGGAGGGAGGGCGGAGGGAGGGAGAGGAGCGAGGGAGGGAGGGAGGGAGAGAGAGGGAGGGAGGGAGGGAGGGAGAGGAACGAGGGAGGGAGGGAGGGAGGGAGGAGAGAGAGAGAGGAGGGAGGGAGGGAGGGAGGGAGGGAGGGAGGGAGGGAGGGAGGGAGGGAGGGAGGGAGAGAGGGAGGGAGAGAGGGAGGGAGGGAGGGCGGAGGGAGGGAGGGAGGGCGGAGGGAGGGAGGGAGGGCGGAGGGAGGGCGTGAGGGAGGGCGGAGGGAGGGAGGGAGGGAGAGGAGGGAGGGAGGGAGGGAGGGCGTGAGGGAGGGAGGGAGGAGGGAGGGGAGCGAGGGAGGAGCGAGGGAGGGAGGGAGGGATAAAGACCCCAACCTAAGGAAAGCTTAGACTATGTACAGACTCAGTGAGTATAGCCTTGGTATTCAGAGAGGCCGCCGTAGGCAAACCTGGCTCTCAAGAGAAGACACTGCCCAAACAATGAGGTGGAAACTAAGCTGCACTTCCTAACCTCCTGCCAGATGTATGACCATATTAGAGACACATATTTCACTCAGATTACACAGACCCACAAAGAATACAAAAACAAACCCAGTTTTGATAAACTCCCATATCTACTGTGTGAAATACCACAGTATGCCATCACAGCAGAAAGATGTGTGACCTGTTGCTACAAGAACAAACACTGTTAGAGCTGATTTGGACATATTTGTATAAAAGACAGAATGAGCTTGTGGCAAACCTCTTCAAGGTTAGGAGCGTTTGTCACAAACTAAGTGGTAAACTGTCACCAAATCACCCAAGAATGAGAGTTCTTTCGAACAGGACAGTACCTGTGTGTTTGTTTCTCCGTCCTGGTCCACCCAGGCCGTAGGCGAGGTCAAGGATAGCAGGGTTCGGTACACGAATCGGGTCTCAGTAGGTCCAGGTCCAAACGCCAACAGGTAAGTCCAAAACAATCCAGCTCATACACGGTAAATCCAGCCAATCTCTATAGTCTCTTTCTCTATTGTTCATAGCTCCTTCCAGCCAATCTCTATAGTCTCTTTCTCTATTGTTCATCGCTCCTTCCAGCCAATCTCTATAGTCTCTTTCTCTATTGTTCATAGCTCCTTCCAGCCAATCTCTATAGTCTCTTTCTCTATTGTTCATAGCTCCTTCCAGCCAATCTCTATAGTCTCTTTCTCTATTGTTCATAGCTCCTTCCAGCCCATCTCTATAGTCTCTTTCTCTATTGTTCATAGCTCCTTCCAGCCAATCTCTATAGTCTCTTTCTCTATTGTTCATAGCTCCTTCCAGCCAATCTCTATAGTCTCTTTCTCTATTGTTCATAGCTCCTTCCAGCCAATCTCTATAGTCTCTTTCTCTATTGTTCATAGCTCCTTCCAGCCAATCTCTATAGTCTCTTTCTCTATTGTTCATAGCTCCTTCCAGCCAATCTCTATAGTCTCTTTCTCTATTGTTCATAGATCCTTCCAGCCAATCTCTATAGTCTCTTTCTCTATTGTTCATAGCTCCTTCCAGCCAATCTCTATAGTCTCTTTCTCTATTGTTCATAGCTCCTTCCAGCCCATCTCTATAGTCTCTTTCTCTATTGTTCATAGCTCCTTCCAGCCAATCTCTATAGTCTCTTTCTCTATTGTTCATAGCTCCTTCCAGCCAATCTCTATAGTCTCTTTCTCTATTGTTCATAGCTCCTTCCAGCCAATCTCTATAGTCTCTTTCTCTATTGTTCATAGCTCCTTCCAGCCAATCTCTATAGTCTCTTTCTCTCATAGATCCTTCCAGCCAATCTCTATAGTCTCTTTCTCTATTGTTCATAGATCCTTCCAGCCAATCTCTATAGTCTCTTTCTCTATTGTTCATAGCTCCTTCCAGCCCATCTCTATAGTCTCTTTCTCTATTGTTCATAGCTCCTTCCAGCCAATCTCTATAGTCTCTTTCATTGTTCATAGCTCCTTCCAGCCAATCTCTATAGTCTCTTTCTCTATTGTTCATAGATCCTTCCAGCCAATCTCTATAGTCTCTTTCTCTATTGTTCATAGCTCCTTCCAGCCAATCTCTATAGTCTCTTTCTCTATTGTTCATAGCTCCTTCCAGCCCATCTCTATAGTCTCTTTCTCTATTGTTCATAGCTCCTTCCAGCCCTCTATAGTCTCTTTCTCTATTGTTCAGCTCCTTCCAGCCAATCTCTATAGTCTCTTTCTCTATTGTTCATAGCTCCTTCCAGCCAATCTCTATAGTCTCTTTCTCTATTGTTCATAGCTCCTTCCAGCCAATCTCTATAGTCTCTTTCTCTATTGTTCATAGATCCTTCCAGCCAATCTCTATAGTCTCTTTCTCTATTGTTCATAGATCCTTCCAGCCAATCTCTATAGTCTCTTTCTCTATTGTTCATAGCTCCTTCCAGCCCATCTCTATAGTCTCTTTCTCTATTGTTCATAGCTCCTTCCAGCCAATCTCTATAGTCTCTTTCTCTATTGTTCATAGCTCCTTCCAGCCAATCTCTATAGTCTCTTTCTCTATTGTTCATAGCTCCTTCCAGCCAATCTCTATAGTCTCTTTCTCTATTGTTCATAGCTCCTTCCAGCCAATCTCTATAGTCTCTTTCTCTATTGTTCATAGCTCCTTCCAGCACTCTCTCTTCCTCTTCCTGGTTTTTCTTGACCCTTTATCTGTGAGTCGGCTCCACCTTCTGAGGGTTCCCCTTGCTTCTGGGACTTGTAGTTTTGGAGGTCGGCCATTTTGTGATCTGTAGTTCTGACAGGGGTTGCCATTTTACTGATCGGGCAGAGCCCGTTTATTAGTTCTGCTCTCACATATCTGCCACTTATCACTCGACCCCCTTCTTTGCCACATATCTCTCCCCCTAGATCCGACCCCCTAGGTCGGGCTACCGCAGCAAAATATGCATGCATGCGGGATAACCCATCCACGTTTCCCATTTGGTCCTGTGTAGCTCAGTTGGTAGAGCATGGCGCTTGTAACGCCAGGGTAGTGGGTTCGATCCCCGGGACCACCCATACGTAGAATGTATGCACACATGACTGTAAGTCGCTTTGGATAAAAGCGTCTGCTAAATGGCATATATATTAATGTACCGAGCATGACCAATTTTCTCCAGTAGTTCATCTACTCGGGGAATGGGGTACGCATCAAACTTCGAGATTTCATTTACCTTCCGAAAGTCGTTACAGAACCGCAAAGACCCATCGGGCTTGGAGACCATCACAATTGGGCTAGACCACTCACTATGTGACTCTTCGACCACTCCAGCTGTCAACATTTTCTCAGTCTCTGCTCTAATCGCGGCCCGCCGAGCCTCGGGTACCCGATATGGCCTCATACTCACTTTTCTCCCTGGTAGGGAAACAATATCATGAGCCGTAACATCAGTTCGGCCAGGTACCTCTGAAAACACATCTCTGTTTTTCTGGATCAGGGTCTTTACTTCCTGTACTTGCGCTGGGGACAGAGTGGGTGAAATATTTACTTCGGCTGTCTCCTGAATGTGTGTGGGGTATGTGACCATTAGTGTTTCTCTCTCTCTCCATGCTTTTAACAGGTTTATGTGATGAATCTGTTCCTGGGGCCATCGACCTGGCTGTCGGATCCGATAATTGACTTCTCCTATTCTCTCCAGTACTTCATATGGTCCTTTCCATGTGGCTAGTAGTTTACACTCTACCGTGGGGATCAGCACTAACACCTTATCTCCCGGTTGAAATTCCCTCAGGGTAGCCTGCCGGTTATAAGTGTACCGCTGGTGTTCTTGTGTTTGTCTCATGTGCTCTTTGACGATGGGCATGACTGTGGCTATCCTGTCTTGCATTGCCGTGACGTGCTCTATGACACTAGTATACGGGGTGGATTGGTGCTCCCAGGTTTCCCGGGCGATGTCTAAGATTCCCCCGGGATGCCTCCCATATACCAGCTCAAAGGGAGAAAACCCCAGTGAGGCTTGAGGAACCTCTCTAATGGCAAACATCAGATACGGCAACATGCAATCCCAGTTTTTCCCATCCTTATCGATTACCTTCCTGAGCATTGACTTCAGGGTTCGGTTGAATCTCTCAACCAGACCGTCCGTCTGAGGATGGTAAACCTATGTCCTCAACTGTTTCACCTGCCACAGTTTACAAAGGTCCGCCATAAGGCGGGACATAAAGGGTCGGTAAGGATCTCCTTTGGAACCCCTACCCTGGTGAACAAGAGCACTAATTCCTTTGCGATATTTTTGGAAGTCATCGTCCGAAGGGGAATGGCTTCTGGGTAGCGAGTGGCATAATCTAGAATGACCAGACTGTATTGGTGCCCTCTGGCGGATTTGGGTAGTGGACCCACTAAATCCATCGCTATCCTCTCAAATGGCGTTTCGATTATGGGGAGTGGCACTAACGGGTTTCTAAAAGCTGGTCGGGGAGCTGTTAACTGGCACTCCGGGCACTCTCCACAATGCCGAGCCACTTCAGCTTGAATTCCTGGACAGTAAAACCTCCTTACAATCCGGTCTCGGGTTTTATCGATACCAAGGTGTCCACCCAGAATGTGCCCATGAGCTAGATCCAGTACTGTCCTCCGGTACCGAGTGGGAACCAACAACTGTTCCACCACATCAACCCCTATTTTCGAGACTCTGTACACCAAACCCTTTTTCATGATGAAGTGGGGAAAACTATTAGGCATCATCCCACCATTTATGGGAGTACCATCTACGACCTGCACATCTGCTCTGGCTTGTTGCAGGGTTGGATCCTGGTTTTGGGCCGTCACAAAATTAGTCAAGGACTCTGCCAGGTCTGCTGGTTCTAGATCGTCGTCCTCTGGATTCAGATCGACCCCAGCCCCACTAGTACCGGGCTGTTCGTTATCAGCGAGGTTTGCCATTTCATCCTCCTCCTCCCCTACTAGCACCTGTGATGTTGTCCCCTGGGAGACCTCTCTTCTTGGCTTTGGTTGAAGGCCCCATGCTTCTTCTTGCTTGGTCAGGGTTGTTGGCTTCTCAAATATGCCAATCTTGTGGCCTAACTTTGCAAAGTTAGGAAAGTCTCTACCCAATATTACATCATATGGCATCTTTGGGACCACGCCGACCTCATAATCCAGCAGACCGTCCTCTGTTTGTATGCTCACTAAGGCCGTGGGGTACAGACGGGTATCCCCATGAATGCATGTAACACTGATATCCTGTCTTGTATCCAGTTTATGAGTCGGCACTAGGCCTGCAACGACCAGGGTTAGCATACTGCCGGAATCCAGCAGTGCTTCAACCTCTTTCCCTTCAACCTTCACCCTGCACATATGATTGTTTCTTGGTCTTTCAAGTACAGTGGTTACAACAGGACATGCATACCGTATATCATCTTCATTTTCACCAAGGTTACATTGCATTGGCTCTTCTTTAATAGGGCAGTAGGCTGCAATATGTCCTGGTTGATTACAATTGTAACAGATAATAGGGATTTGGGGGGGGGAGACCCCCTCGACACCCAGTCCCGGTTTCCATTTTTTCCGTTAGTGTCTCGGCCTGATTCTGATTCTTTCCTCATGGCCCACGCTGCTCTCTTCCCCCTCTATATGTTGGGACAGCCTTACCCTGTCCGCTGGTTCGCCCATGCCTGGGGAACGGGAATCTTTCCTCCTGTGCCTGCTCAGCTGTTCTTGCCGTACAATACCGTTCAACCAGGCCCACGAGATGGTCGGCGGAAAGTACCTCGTTCTGGCCAATCCATCGCCTCACTTCTTGGGGTAGACCTCGCTGAAACTGGTTGAGTACGATGGTCTCGACAATCTCGGCGGATGACCGGGTCTCTGGTCGCAACCATTTCCGTGCCAGATGAATCAAGTCGAACATCTGTGTTCGTGGGGGTTGTCCCGGTCGGTAGGACCACTGGTGGAAGCGGTGTGCCCTCACGGTATCGGTCACTCCCAGTCTATTCAGGATCTCCCCCTTTAGTTTATCGTAATCCTGTGCATCTTTCAACTCCAGGTGGAAATACGCTTTTTGAGCGTCCCCTGCCAGGTGTGGTGCCAGAAGCCCTGCCCATTCTTTTTCCGGCCACTTCTCCCTCTCTGCCGTCCTTTCGAAGGTGGTAAGATATGCTTCCACATCATCACAGTCATTTTTTGAAGAAAATGATTGGCCCTCCTCTGGGTATTTGCAGCTGGTAATTGAGCCCCAATTTGGTCCGCTAGCCCCTTTAGGCCTTCTCTTAACTCCCGGGGGTTTCTCTCTTGCTCTTCTCTGAGCAGCTGGTTGGTGCAGTGCTGGACCTGTAACGTGTCCTGATACATTCGCATTGCATCCTGATGAACTATTTGTTTTTATTTTTATTTATTTTTTATTTCACCTTTATTTAACCAGGTAGGCTAGTTGAGAACAGGTTCTCATTTGCAACTGCGACCTGGCCAAGATAAAGCATAGCAGTGTGAACAGACAACGCAGAATTACACATGGAGTAAACAATTAACAAGTCAATAACACAGTAGAGAAAAAAGGGGAGTCTATATACAATGTGTGCAAAAGGCATGAGGAGGTAGGCAAATAATTACAATATTGCAGATTAACACTGGAGTGATAAATGATCAGATGATCATGTACAGGTAGAGATATTGGTGTGCAAAAGAGCAGAAAAGTAAATAAATAAAAACTGTGGGGATGAGGTAGGTGAAAATGGGTGGGCTATTTTCCAATAGATTATGTACAGCTGCAGCGATCGGTTAGCTGCTCAGATAGCTGATGTTTGAAGTTGGTGAGGGAGATAAAAGTCTCCAACTTCAGTGATTTTTGCAATTCGTTCCAGTTACAGGCAGCAGAGTACTGGAACAAAAGGCGGCCGAATGAGGTGTTGGCTTTAGGGATGATCAATGAGATACACCTGCTGGAGCGCGTGCTACGGATGGGTGTTGCCATCGTGACCAGTGAGCTGAGATAAGGCGGAGCTTTGCCTAGCATGGCCTTGTAGATGACCTGGAGCCAGTGGGTCTGGCGATGAATATGTAGTGAGGGCCAGCCGACTAGAGCATACAAGTCGCAGTGGTGTGTAGTATAAGGTGCTTTAGTGACAAAATGGATGGCACTGTGATAAACTGCATCCAGTTTGCTGAGAAGAGTGTTGGAAGCAATTTTGTAGATGACATCGCCGAAGTCGAGGATCGGTAGGATAGTCAGTTTTACTAGGGTAAGCTTGACAGCGTGAGTGAAGGAGGCTTTGTTGCGGAATAGAAAGCCGACTCTTGATTTGATTTTCGATTGGAGATGTTTGATATGGGTCTGGAAGGAGAGTTTGCAGTCTAGCCAGACACCTAGGTACTTATAGTTGTCCACATATTCAAGGTCGGAACCATCCAGTGTGGTGATGCTAGTCGGGCAAGCAGGTGCAGGCAGCGATCGGTTGAAAAGCATGCATTTGGTTTTACTAGCGTTTAAGAGCAGTTGGAGGCCACGGAAGGAGTGTTGTATGGCATTGAAGCTCGATTGGAGGTTAGATAGTGTCCAATGACGGGCCGAAAGTGTACAGAATGGTGTCGTCTGCGTAGAGGTGGATCAGGGAATCGCCCGCAGCAAGAGCAACATCATTGATATACACAGAGAAAAGAGTCGGCCCGAGAATTGAACCCTGTGGCACCCCCATAGAGACTGCCAGAGGACTGGACAACGTGCCCTCCGATTTGACACACTGAACTCTGTCTGCAAAGTAATTGGTGAACCAGGCAAGGCAGTCATCCGAAAAACCGAGGCTACTGAGTCTGCCGATAAGAATATGGTGATTGACAGAGTCGAAAGCCTTGGCAAGGTCGATGAAGACGGCTGCACAGTACTGTCTTTTATTGATGGCGGTTATGATGTCGTTTAGTACCTTGAGTGTGGCTGAGGTGCACCCGTGACCGGCTCGGAAACCAGATTGCATAGCGGAGAAGGTACGGTGGGATTCGAGATGGTCAGTGACCTGTTTGTTGACTTGGCTTTCGAAGACCTTAGATAGGCAGGGCAGAATGGATATAGGTCTGTAACAGTTTGGGTCCAGGGTGTCTCCCCTTTGAAGAGGGGGATGACTGCGGCAGCTTTCAATCCTTGGGGATCTCAGACGATATGAAATAGAGGTTGAACAGGCTGGTAATAGGGGTTGCGACAATGGCGGCGGATAGTTTCAGAAATAGAGGGTCCAGATTGTCAAGCCCAGCTGATTTATACGGGTCCAGGTTTTGCAGCTCTTTCAGAACATCTGCTATCTGGATTTGGGTAAAGGAGAACCTGGAGAGGCTTGGGCGAGGAGCTGCGGGGGGGCCGGAGCTGTTGCCCGAGGTAGGAGTAGCCACGCGGAAGGCATGGCCAGCCGTTGAGAAATGCTTGTTGAAGTTTTCGATAATCATGGATTTGTCGGTGGTGACCATGTTCCCTAGCCTCAGTGCAGTGGGCAGCTGGGAGGTGGTGCTCTTGTTCTCCATGGACTTCACAGTGTCCCAGAACGTTTTGGAGTTGGAGCTACAGGATGCAAACTTCTGCCTGAAGAAGCTGGCCTTAGCTTTCCTGACTGACTGCGTGTATTGGTTCCTGACTTCCCTGAACAGTTGCATATCGCGGGGACTGTTCGATGCTATTGCAGTCCGCCACAGGATGGTTTTGTGCTGGTCGAGGGCAGTCAGGTCTGGAGTGAACCAAGGGCTGTATCTGTTCTTAGTTCTGCATTTTTTTGAACGGAGCATGCTTATCTAATATGGTGAGGAAGTTACTCTTAAAGAATGACCAGGCATCCTCAACTGACGGGATGAGGTCAATGTCCTTCCAGGATACCCGGGCCAGGTCGATTAGAAAGGCCTGCTCACAGAAGTGTTTTGTTGAGCTCTAGTTGCCTCTTGTTGGGCGGCCGCCGCTTGTAACAGGGCCTGTATGGCTCCCTCCATACTCATTTTCCTGAAAAACTGTCCTAACCAAACAAAGCCAAAACAAAAAAAAACCTGACTCCCCTTTGGAGTGCTAACTGAACATTTATTTATATTTTCCTTCTACCTAACCAGTGGTATGTTAGTCTGCCTGCATCCTCCACCACGTGTGGCAAACCTTTTCAAGGTTAGGAGCGTTTGTCACAAACTAAGTGGTAAACTGTCACCAAATCACCCAAGAATGAGAGTTCTTTCGAACAGGACAGTACCTGTGTGTTTGTTTCTCCGTCCTGGTCCACCCAGGCCGTAGGCGAGGTCAATGTCAAGGCGACCTCGTAGGCGAGGTCAAGAGGAAAGGACGACACTAAAACACCATTGTAAATACAACCTATATTTATGTTTATTTATTTTCCCTTTTGTACTTTAACTATTTGCACATTGTTACAACACTGTATATAGACAAAATATGACATTTGAAATGTCTTTATTATTTTGTAACTTTTGTTTTGTAATTTTTACTGTTCATTTTGTAGTGTTTATTTCATCTATTTCACTTGCTTTGGTAATTTAAACATATGTTTCCCAAGCCAATAAAGCCCTTTGAATTTAATTGAATTGAGAGCGAGAGAGCAAGAGAGAGAGAGAGCATGGGTATTTTAATATTAAGAAGCATTCCTGGTGGAGAAAACAGACATGACAATTGACAGGTGTTACTAAAACTAAATAATGCATTTCCGATGTCAAAGATGATTGACTGATGTAAACCATATGACACTGAATTTAAGTTATGACTTGAGGGTGCTGACAGACAGAGTTGTGTGTGTGTGTGTGTGTGTGTGTGTGTGTGTGTGTGTGTGTGTGTGTGTGTGTGTGTGTGTGTGTGTGTGTGTGTGTGTGTGTGTGTGTGTGTGTGTGTGTGTGTGTGTGTGTGTGCTGACAGACAGAGTAGTGTGTGTGTGTGGCGTGTGGTAGTGTGTGTGCTGACAGACAGAGTAGTGTATGTGGCGTGGTGTGTGTGGCGTGGTGTGGTGTCGTGTGTGTGTGTGTGTGCTGACAGACAGAGTAGTATGTGAGGCTAGTGTGTGTGGCTTTGCTTGGTGTGATGTCTGTGTGTGTGTGCTGACAAACAGAGTAGTGTCTATGTGTGGCGTGGTGTATGGGTGTGTGCTGACAGACAGAGTAGTGTGTGTGTGTGTATGACTTAAATGTAAATGTAAATGTGGGTGTGTGCTGACAGACAGAGTAGTGTGTGTGTGTGTATGACTTAAGACAGTAAATGTTGTGTGTGTGTGTGTGGCGTGGTGTGTGTGTGTGCTGACAGCCAGAGTAGTGTGTGTGTGGCGTGTGGTGTTGTGTGTGTGTGTGTGTGCTGAAATGTGGTGTTTGTGACTTTGCTTGGTGTGGTGTCTGTGTGTCTGTGTGTGTGTGTGTGGCGTGTGGTGTGGCGTGTGTGTGTGCTGACAGACAGAGTAGTGTGTGTGTGTGTGTGTGTGTGTGTGTGTGTGTGTGTGTGTGTGTGTGTGTGTGTGTGTGTGTGTGTGTGTGTGTGTGTGTGTGTGTGTGTGTGTGTGTGTGTGTGTGTGTGTGTGTGTGTGTGTGTGGATTAGTGTTTCTTCATGACTATCTCTGCTAGCAACAGTGTTTCATCTCAGAGACCCCTAGTCCTGTATCTGAACACAGTCATTATATCTCATACACGCATGTAGACCCAGAGGATATCACTTCAAAATATTCATTACAACGCTTGTTTCCATAATGATCCTCGATGGTAAAAGCAATAACACACATATAATAATTAAAAGGCAAGACAAAATTAGAAACAACTATACATACATTAATTTATATTGACATCCTAAACAGTGGCAGTGTTCACTGTAATTTTCCCGAACCTTAAAAATCAACCACATTCATTTCACATTAAAACAATCAATTAATTGCATATCATACCTACCATTCAGATAAATACACCTGCCCAGCAGTAGGGGGAACAAGGGGCAGTGGAGTGGTTTCTCTTACTGAGACAATCTTGTCCAAATGTTTTATTTGAATTTATTTCACATTTATTTAACCAGGTAGGCTAGTTGAGAACAAGTTCTCATTTATAACTGTGACGTGGCCAAGATAAAGCAAAGCAGTGCGACACAAATAACAACACAGAGTTACACATGGAGTAAACAACAACACAGAGTTACACATGGAGTAAACAACAACACAGAGTTACACATGGAATAAACAACAACACAGAGTTACACATGGAGTAAACAACAACACAGAGTTACACATGGAGTAAACAACAACACAGAGTTACACATGGAGTAAATAACAACACAGAGTTACACATGGAGAAACAACAACACAGAGTTACACATGGAGTAAATAACAACACAGAGTTACACATGGAGTAAATAACAACACAGAGTTACACATGGAGTAAACAACAACACAGAGTTACACATGGAGTAAATAACAACACAGAGTTACACATGGAGTAAATAACAACACAGAGTTACACATGGAGTAAACAACAACACAGAGTTACACATGGAGTAAATAACAACACAGAGTTACACATGGAGTAAACAACAACACAGAGTTACACATGGAGTAAATAACAACACAGAGTTACACATGGAGTAAACAACAACACAGAGTTACACATGGAGTAAATAACAACACAGAGTTACACATGGAGTAAACAACAACACAGAATTACATATGGAGTAAACAACAACACAGAGTTACACATGGAATAAACAACAACACAGAGTTACACATGGAGTAAACAACAACACAGAGTTACACGTGGAGTAAATAACAACACAGAGTTACACATGGAGTAAATAACAACACAGAGTTACACATGGAGTAAATAACAACACAGAGTTACACATGGAGTAAATAACAACACAGAGTTACACATGGAGTAAATAACAACACAGAATTACATATGGAGTAAATAACAACACAGAGTTACACATGGAGTAAATAACAACACAGAGTTACACATGGAGTAAACAACAACACAGAGTTACACATGGAGTAAACAACAACACAGAGTTACACATGGAGTAAATAACAACACAGAGTTACACATGGAGTAAACAACAACACAGAGTTACACATGGAGTAAATAACAACACAGAGTTACACATGGAGTAAATAACAACACAGAGTTACATATGGAGTAAACAACAACACAGAGTTACACATGGAGTAAATAACAACACAGAGTTACACATGGAGTAAACAACAACACAGAGTTACACATGGAGTAAACAACACAGAGTTACACATGGAGTAAACAACAACACAGAGTTACACATGGAATAAACAAACATTCAGTCAATAATACAAAAGAGAAAAAGTCTATATACAGTGTGTGCAAATGAGGTAAGATAATGGAGGTAGGCAATAAATAGGCCATAGTGGCGAAATAATTACAATCTAGCAATTAAACAGTGATATGCAATATATGTGCAATATATGATGTGCAATATATGAACTTGCAAGTAGAGATACTGGGGTGCAAAGGAGAAAAATAAAAAAAATATTAAAAAAATAACAGGGATGAGGAAGTTGGATGGGCTATTTACAGATGGGCTATTACAGATGGGCTATGTACAGATGGGCTGTTTACAGATGGGTATTTACAGATGGGCTATTTACAGATGGGCTATTTACAGATGGGTTATTTACAGATGGGCTATTTACAGATGGGCTATTTACAGATGGGCTGTTTACAGATGGGTATTTACAGATGGGCTATTTACAGATGGGCTATTTACAGATGGGTTATTTACAGATGGGCTATTTACAGATGGGCTATTTACAGATGGGCTGTTTACAGATGGGCTATTTACAGATGGGCTATTTACAGATGGGCTGTGTACAGGTACAGTGATCGGTAAGCTGCTCTGACAGCTGATGCTTAAAGTTAGTGAGGGAAATATGGGTCTCCAGCTTCAGTGATTTTTGCAATTTGTTCAAGTCATTGGCAGCAGAGAACTGGAAGAAAAGCCGGCCAAAGGAGGATTTGGCTTTGGAGGTGACCAGTGAAATATACCTGCTGGAGCGCGTGCTACGGGTGGGTGCTGCTATGGTGACCAGTGAGCTGAGATAAGGCTGGGCTTTACCGAGCAAAGACTTATAGATGAACTGGAGCCAGTGGGTTTGGAGATGAATACAAAGTGAGGGACAGTGAAAACCTTTGCCTGTTTTTTAAAGCTACTTTTACTTTTTCCCCAGGTCCTCTATCAGTTACCAGACATGGTCTACTAGGTGGTTGTTACTAGTCCCCAGGTCCTCTATCAGTTACCAGACATGGTCTACTAGGTGGTTGTTACTAGTCCCCAGGTCCTCTATCAGTTACCAGACATGGTCTACTAGGTGGTTGTTACTAGTCCCCAGGTCCTCTATCAGTTACCAGACATGGTCTACTAGGTGGTTGTTACTAGTCCCCAGGTCCTCTATCAGTTACCAGACATGGTCTACTAGGTGGTTGTTACTAGTCCCCAGGTCCTCTATCAGTTACCAGACATGGTCTACTAGGTGGTTGTTACTAGTCCCCAGGTCCTCTATCAGTTACCAGACATGGTCTACTAGGTGGTTGTTACTAGTCCCCAGGTCCTCTATCAGTTACCAGACATGGTCTACTAGGTGGTTGTTACTAGTCCCCAGGTCCTCTATGAGTTACCAGACATGGTCTACTAGCTGGTTGTTACTTATATACCTGTCCTCTATCAGTTCTCAGCTTAGTTAGATATCGCTCAGTACAAATATATTTCAGCGTATCTGATACTGACATTAACCAAACCAGATCAAGATCACACAATATTAATAATTCATATGTAGCATCGTCAGACAGTAATTCAGGCAGTTTGCTTCGAGCACAAGGTGGAGCCGAGGGAGGGCAATAAATTCCTACTGGTGTCAATTGACATTAGACATAAATACATATAATTGCATAGTGACAGAGGTGGAAAGGGACACAGAAACATTTTAAAGTTACTCTTCACGAATATGGTGACACCCACACCTCTGCCAACTCCGTCAGATCTATCTAGATATATCGTGTCTTTGGCTATGCCGGAATAAGTGATATGACATGCAATTCTATAAACTAATTTCTCCATAATTAATATTACTTCATTGAGCTAATCATGTAAATGTAATGAACTAGAGAGCCGGGGCACCACAAAATAATATTTATAGAGTTGTTATCTTCCGAATAAACTCTTAAAGACCTAGTAATATTTTACATCAATAGCAGTCAATATTAATCGTCACGTTAATTCAGTCTCATCTGAAAGTTGTAAATTCTTAGTTATCTTCACGAACCCTGGCTAACAAGTTGAATCAGCAATACAAAATGGGGTTTAATTATTTATTTACTAAATACCTAACTAATCACACAGAATTACACATACACATAATTAATCATAACTTGATTACAAATTACGTCATAAAGGAAAACATCCCTAGCAGGCAGAACAGATATGACAGCTTGTTACACAAAAGAAAAGGGTCTGGGTTTGAGTGAAAGAGCGGAAAGACTGAGGAACAAAGGGCAAAGCTGTGCTATCATAAATACAGTATCTTATGCATTCTAAATTACTGCCCATTTGGAAAAGGAAAAAATAAATATTTACTCTGAGCTGCGCTTCAGTAGGTTGGTGGTAGATGGAAGACCGCGTTGCCAAACTGAGTCCTTTGTCCTTTGAAGAATGTCTCTGGTGGTCAATTGGATCCGTTGTAGTAACGTTGTTGTGTGATAGATGGGATACTCTGCCTGTTCCTTCCTAACCCTCATTTGCAGCTGCTGTTGCTAACTCAACGGCTAGGAGGTATCACTTCTGTAGTGAATAAGAGTTCAAAGTTCATACCATTTGCAACCAAAGCTCACGCTGATGTTGGCTTCGATCTGTAGTTATTATCTGAACCATTCTGACATCAGACGGTCGTCCTCACATCCTCGGAACAGGAGGTTATATTGTCGTCAAGGCTTTATATAGGAAGGGAGAGGAGGGCGTGTTTGAAAAGTTTTATAACCAATGTCACCTTCACAGGGACGGGCCACTGATTGAGCAGAGCCCTAACCTTATGAAAACCCAAATTTCACATTTTAGAAGCTAAAATCACATTTCACCCCATCACAAATAATTTCATATTCAAACATTTAAATTGAACAACAATTCCATGTGAATCCGATAACTATGATGTGTATACTTTCCACTGTAGAGTTTATGCCATTTTATCATTGATGAGAATGTCTGAGATGACAACCGAACTGACATCATATTCATTAAGTACCACTGCATATGTTCCATTGGTCGGATTACCAGAATATAGTTCATTTCCCCCCACCTTCTGATGTTACCAGAATCTCTATGTTAACCAAGGGGTTTGCAAATGTAACATCAGTAGGGTAGAGAGAGGAAAAAGGGGGGAAGAGGTATTTATGACTGTCACAAATCTACCCCTAGGCCAACGTCATGACACCAGTCAGAGACACATCAGAATTCGGCATAGACTTCTTTAATAACTTTTCATGTTCAAAACTGTGCACTGTCCTCAAACAATAGCATGGTATTCTTTCGCTGTAATAGCTACTGTAAATTGGACAGTACAGTTAGATTAAGAAGAATTTAAGCTTTCTGCCAATATCAGATATGTCTGTCCTGGGAAATGTTCTTGTTACTTACAACCTCATACTAATCGCATTAGCTTACGTTAGCTCAACCGTCCCGAGGATTCAGATTCAGAAATTGTTATGTGCCTCCTAAGAAGAGGTAGGTGCAGGAGTCAGGAGCAAGAGAGCAAGGAAGTCCCAGTAGCACAATTGTTTATTGAAAGTCCCAACACAACAACAACAGGTGCGGAAACACACCCAGCGAAGTTGCCACACAAAGGGAAACAACGTAACACACAGAGGAAAAACCTCTACTCCTAATTACAGTCCAAACGGCATAACGACCATGAGAAAAAAACATGCACCCCTAACAGAGCAACAATAGCAAATAATCCTTCACATTAAATGAGGACGTTATTTGTTGATAAAATCCAACACTTTTCCGGGGAAAGGTTTTGATATCATCCAAGAGTCCAAATAGCCTGGAGAAGGGATCAACTCCATGACTGTATGTTGGGATAGGGCCAGAAAGGACAATCCGATAGCAAGTAGCCATTAGCCTGGAGAAGGGATCAACTCCATGACTGTATGTTGGGATAGGGCCAGAAAGGACAATCCGATAGCAAGTAGCCATTAGCCTGGAGAAGGGATCAACTCCATGACTGTATGTTGGGATAGGGCCAGAAAGGACAATCCGATAGCAAGTAGCCATTAGCCTGGAGAAGGGATCAACTCCATGACTGTATGTTGGGATAGGGCCAGAAAGGACAATACGATAGCAAGTAGCCATTAGCCTGGAGAAGGGATCAACTCCATGACTGTATGTTGGGATAGGGCCAGAAAGGACAATACGATAGCAAGTAGCCATTAGCCTGGAGAAGGGATCAACTCCATGACTGTATGTTGGGATAGGGCCAGAAAGGACAATCCGATAGCAAGTAGCCATTAGCCTGGAGAAGGGATCAACTCCATGACTGTATGTTGGGATAGGGCCAGAAAGGACAATACGATAGCAAGTAGCCATTAGCCTGGAGAAGGGATCAACTCCATGACTGTATGTTGGGATAGGGCCAGAAAGGACAATCCGATAGCAAGTAGCCATTAGCCTGGAGAAGGGATCAACTCCATGACTGTATGTTGGGATAGGGCCAGAAAGGACAATCCGATAGCAAGTAGCCATTAGCCTGGAGAAGGGATCAACTCCATGACTGTATGTTGGGATAGGGCCAGAAAGGACAATCCGATAGCAAGTAGCCATTAGCCTGGAGAAGGGATCAACTCCATGACTGTATGTTGGGATAGGGCCAGAAAGGACAATCCGATAGCAAGTAGCCATTAGCCTGGAGAAGGGATCAACTCCATGACTGTATGTTGGGATAGGGCCAGAAAGGACAATCCGATAGCAAGTAGCCATTAGCCTGGAGAAGGGATCAACTCCATGACTGTATGTTGGGATAGGGCCAGAAAGGACAATACGATAGCAAGTAGCCATTAGCCTGGAGAAGGGATCAACTCCATGACTGTATGTTGGGATAGGGCCAGAAAGGACAATCCGATAGCAAGTAGCCATTAGCCTGGAGAAGGGATCAACTCCATGACTGTATGTTGGGATAGGGCCAGAAAGGACAATACGATAGCAAGTAGCCATTAGCCTGGAGAAGGGATCAACTCCATGACTGTATGTTGGGATAGGGCCAGAAAGGACAATACGATAGCAAGTAGCCATTAGCCTGGAGAAGGGATCAACTCCATGACTGTATGTTGGGATAGGGCCAGAAAGGACAATACGATAGCAAGTAGCCATTAGCCTGGAGAAGGGATCAACTCCATGACTGTATGTTGGGATAGGGCCAGAAAGGACAATACGATAGCAAGTAGCCATTAGCCTGGAGAAGGGATCAACTCCATGACTGTATGTTGGGATAGGGCCAGAAAGGACAATCCGATAGCAAGTAGCCATTAGCCTGGAGAAGGGATCAACTCCATGACTGTATGTTGGGATAGGGCCAGAAAGGACAATCCGATAGCAAGCCTAGCCATTAGCCTGAGAAGGGATCAACTCCATGACTGTATGTTGGGATAGGGCCAGAAAGGACAATACGATAGCAAGTAGCCATTAGCCTGAGAAGGGATCAACTCCATGACTGTATGTTGGGATAGGGCCAGAAAGGACAATACGATAGCAAGTAGCCATTAGCCTGGAGAAGGGATCAACTCCATGACTGTATGTTGGGATAGGGCCAGAAAGGACAATCCGATAGCAAGTAGCCATTAGCCTGGAGAAGGGATCAACTCCATGACTGTATGTTGGGATAGGGCCAGAAAGGACAATCCGATAGCAAGTAGCCATTAGCCTGGAGAAGGGATCAACTCCATGACTGTATGTTGGGATAGGGCCAGAAAGGACAATCCGATAGCAAGTAGCCATTAGCCTGGAGAAGGGATCAACTCCATGACTGTATGTTGGGATAGGGCCAGAAAGGACAATACGATAGCAAGTAGCCATTAGCCTGGAGAAGGGATCAACTCCATGACTGTATGTTGGGATAGGGCCAGAAAGGACAATCCGATAGCAAGTAGCCATTAGCCTGGAGAAGGGATCAACTCCATGACTGTATGTTGGGATAGGGCCAGAAAGGACAATCCGATAGCAAGTAGCCATTAGCCTGGAGAAGGGATCAACTCCATGACTGTATGTTGGGATAGGGCCAGAAAGGACAATCCGATAGCAAGTAGCCATTAGCCTGGAGAAGGGATCAACTCCATGACTGTATGTTGGGATAGGGCCAGAAAGGACAATCCGATAGCAAGTAGCCATTAGCCTGGAGAAGGGATCAACTCCATGACTGTATGTTGGGATAGGGCCAGAAAGGACAATCCGATAGCAAGTAGCCATTAGCCTGGAGAAGGGATCAACTCCATGACTGTATGTTGGGATAGGGCCAGAAAGGACAATCCGATAGCAAGTAGCCATTAGCCTGGAGAAGGGATCAACTCCATGACTGTATGTTGGGATAGGGCCAGAAAGGACAATCCGATAGCAAGTAGCCATTAGCCTGGAGAAGGGATCAACTCCATGACTGTATGTTGGGATAGGGCCAGAAAGGACAATACGATAGCAAGTAGCCATTAGCCTGGAGAAGGGATCAACTCCATGACTGTATGTTGGGATAGGGCCAGAAAGGACAATCCGATAGCAAGTAGCCATTAGCCTGGAGAAGGGATCAACTCCATGACTGTATGTTGGGATAGGGCCAGAAAGGACAATACGATAGCAAGTAGCCATTAGCCTGGAGAAGGGATCAACTCCATGACTGTATGTTGGGATAGGGCCAGAAAGGACAATCCGATAGCAAGTAGCCATTAGCCTGGAGAAGGGATCAACTCCATGACTGTATGTTGGGATAGGGCCAGAAAGGACAATACGATAGCAAGTAGCCATTAGCCTGGAGAAGGGATCAACTCCATGACTGTATGTTGGGATAGGGCCAGAAAGGACAATCCGATAGCAAGTAGCCATTAGCCTGGAGAAGGGATCAACTCCATGACTGTATGTTGGGATAGGGCCAGAAAGGACAATCCGATAGCAAGTAGCCATTAGCCTGGAGAAGGGATCAACTCCATGACTGTATGTTGGGATAGGGCCAGAAAGGACAATCCGATAGCAAGTAGCCATTAGCCTGGAGAAGGGATCAACTCCATGACTGTATGTTGGGATAGGGCCAGAAAGGACAATCCGATAGCAAGTAGCCATTAGCCTGGAGAAGGGATCAACTCCATGACTGTATGTTGGGATAGGGCCAGAAAGGACAATCCGATAGCAAGTAGCCATTAGCCTGGAGAAGGGATCAACTCCATGACTGTATGTTGGGATAGGGCCAGAAAGGACAATACGATAGCAAGTAGCCATTAGCCTGGAGAAGGGATCAACTCCATGACTGTATGTTGGGATAGGGCCAGAAAGGACAATCCGATAGCAAGTAGCCATTAGCCTGGAGAAGGGATCAACTCCATGACTGTATGTTGGGATAGGGCCAGAAAGGACAATACGATAGCAAGTAGCCATTAGCCTGGAGAAGGGATCAACTCCATGACTGTATGTTGGGATAGGGCCAGAAAGGACAATACGATAGCAAGTAGCCATTAGCCTGGAGAAGGGATCAACTCCATGACTGTATGTTGGGATAGGGCCAGAAAGGACAATCCGATAGCAAGTAGCCATTAGCCTGGAGAAGGGATCAACTCCATGACTGTATGTTGGGATAGGGCCAGAAAGGACAATACGATAGCAAGTAGCCATTAGCCTGGAGAAGGGATCAACTCCATGACTGTATGTTGGGATAGGGCCAGAAAGGACAATCCGATAGCAAGTAGCCATTAGCCTGGAGAAGGGATCAACTCCATGACTGTATGTTGGGATAGGGCCAGAAAGGACAATCCGATAGCAAGTAGCCATTAGCCTGGAGAAGGGATCAACTCCATGACTGTATGTTGGGATAGGGCCAGAAAGGACAATACGATAGCAAGTAGCCATTAGCCTGGAGAAGGGATCAACTCCATGACTGTATGTTGGGATAGGGCCAGAAAGGACAATCCGATAGCAAGTAGCCATTAGCCTGGAGAAGGGATCAACTCCATGACTGTATGTTGGGATAGGGCCAGAAAGGACAATCCGATAGCAAGTAGCCATTAGCCTGGAGAAGGGATCAACTCCATGACTGTATGTTGGGATAGGGCCAGAAAGGACAATCCGATAGCAAGTAGCCATTAGCCTGGAGAAGGGATCAACTCCATGACTGTATGTTGGGATAGGGCCAGAAAGGACAATCCGATAGCAAGTAGCCATTAGCCTGGAGAAGGGATCAACTCCATGACTGTATGTTGGGATAGGGCCAGAAAGGACAATCCGATAGCAAGCCTGGAGAAGGGATCCATTAGTTGGGATAGGGCCTGGAGAAGGGATCAACTCCATGACTGTATGTTGGGATAGGGCCAGAAAGGACAATCCGATAGCAAGTAGCCATTAGCCTGGAGAAGGGATCAACTCCATGACTGTATGTTGGGATAGGGCCAGAAAGGACAATACGATAGCAAGTAGCCATTAGCCTGGAGAAGGGATCAACTCCATGACTGTATGTTGGGATAGGGCCAGAAAGGACAATCCGATAGCAAGTAGCCATTAGCCTGGAGAAGGGATCAACTCCATGACTGTATGTTGGGATAGGGCCAGAAAGGACAATCCGATAGCAAGTAGCCATTAGCCTGGAGAAGGGATCAACTCCATGACTGTATGTTGGGATAGGGCCAGAAAGGACAATCCGATAGCAAGTAGCCATTAGCCTGGAGAAGGGATCAACTCCATGACTGTATGTTGGGATAGGGCCAGAAAGGACAATCCGATAGCAAGTAGCCATTAGCCTGGAGAAGGGATCAACTCCATGACTGTATGTTGGGATAGGGCCAGAAAGGACAATCCGATAGCAAGTAGCCATTAGCCTGGAGAAGGGATCAACTCCATGACTGTATGTTGGGATAGGGCCAGAAAGGACAATCCGATAGCAAGTAGCCATTAGCCTGGAGAAGGGATCAACTCCATGACTGTATGTTGGGATAGGGCCAGAAAGGACAATCCGATAGCAAGTAGCCATTAGCCTGGAGAAGGGATCAACTCCATGACTGTATGTTGGGATAGGGCCAGAAAGGACAATCCGATAGCAAGTAGCCATTAGCCTGGAGAAGGGATCAACTCCATGACTGTATGTTGGGATAGGGCCAGAAAGGACAATCCGATAGCAAGTAGCCATTAGCCTGGAGAAGGGATCAACTCCATGACTGTATGTTGGGATAGGGCCAGAAAGGACAATCCGATAGCAAGTAGCCATTAGCCTGGAGAAGGGATCAACTCCATGACTGTATGTTGGGATAGGGCCAGAAAGGACAATCCGATAGCAAGTAGCCATTAGCCTGGAGAAGGGATCAACTCCATGACTGTATGTTGGGATAGGGCCAGAAAGGACAATCCGATAGCAAGTAGCCATTAGCCTGGAGAAGGGATCAACTCCATGACTGTATGTTGGGATAGGGCCAGAAAGGACAATCCGATAGCAAGTAGCCATTAGCCTGGAGAAGGGATCAACTCCATGACTGTATGTTGGGATAGGGCCAGAAAGGACAATCCGATAGCAAGTAGCCATTAGCCTGGAGAAGGGATCAACTCCATGACTGTATGTTGGGATAGGGCCAGAAAGGACAATCCGATAGCAAGTAGCCATTAGCCTGGAGAAGGGATCAACTCCATGACTGTATGTTGGGATAGGGCCAGAAAGGACAATCCGATAGCAAGTAGCCATTAGCCTGGAGAAGGGATCAACTCCATGACTGTATGTTGGGATAGGGCCAGAAAGGACAATCCGATAGCAAGTAGCCATTAGCCTGGAGAAGGGATCAACTCCATGACTGTATGTTGGGATAGGGCCAGAAAGGACAATCCGATAGCAAGTAGCCATTAGCCTGGAGAAGGGATCAACTCCATGACTGTATGTTGGGATAGGGCCAGAAAGGACAATACGATAGCAAGTAGCCATTAGCCTGGAGAAGGGATCAACTCCATGACTGTATGTTGGGATAGGGCCAGAAAGGACAATCCGATAGCAAGTAGCCATTAGCCTGGAGAAGGGATCAACTCCATGACTGTATGTTGGGATAGGGCCAGAAAGGACAATCCGATAGCAAGTAGCCATTAGCCTGGAGAAGGGATCAACTCCATGACTGTATGTTGGGATAGGGCCAGAAAGGACAATCCGATAGCAAGTAGCCATTAGCCTGGAGAAGGGATCAACTCCATGACTGTATGTTGGGATAGGGCCAGAAAGGACAATCCGATAGCAAGTAGCCATTAGCCTGGAGAAGGGATCAACTCCATGACTGTATGTTGGGATAGGGCCAGAAAGGACAATCCGATAGCAAGTAGCCATTAGCCTGGAGAAGGGATCAACTCCATGACTGTATGTTGGGATAGGGCCAGAAAGGACAATCCGATAGCAAGTAGCCATTAGCCTGGAGAAGGGATCAACTCCATGACTGTATGTTGGGATAGGGCCAGAAAGGACAATCCGATAGCAAGTAGCCATTAGCCTGGAGAAGGGATCAACTCCATGACTGTATGTTGGGATAGGGCCAGAAAGGACAATCCGATAGCAAGTAGCCATTAGCCTGGAGAAGGGATCAACTCCATGACTGTATGTTGGGATAGGGCCAGAAAGGACAATCCGATAGCAAGTAGCCATTAGCCTGGAGAAGGGATCAACTCCATGACTGTATGTTGGGATAGGGCCAGAAAGGACAATCCGATAGCAAGTAGCCATTAGCCTGGAGAAGGGATCAACTCCATGACTGTATGTTGGGATAGGGCCAGAAAGGACAATCCGATAGCAAGTAGCCATTAGCCTGGAGAAGGGATCAACTCCATGACTGTATGTTGGGATAGGGCCAGAAAGGACAATCCGATAGCAAGTAGCCATTAGCCTGGAGAAGGGATCAACTCCATGACTGTATGTTGGGATAGGGCCAGAAAGGACAATCCGATAGCAAGTAGCCATTAGCCTGGAGAAGGGATCAACTCCATGACTGTATGTTGGGATAGGGCCAGAAAGGACAATCCGATAGCAAGTAGCCATTAGCCTGGAGAAGGGATCAACTCCATGACTGTATGTTGGGATAGGGCCAGAAAGGACAATCCGATAGCAAGTAGCCATTAGCCTGGAGAAGGGATCAACTCCATGACTGTATGTTGGGATAGGGCCAGAAAGGACAATCCGATAGCAAGTAGCCATTAGCCTGGAGAAGGGATCAACTCCATGACTGTATGTTGGGATAGGGCCAGAAAGGACAATCCGATAGCAAGTAGCCATTAGCCTGGAGAAGGGATCAACTCCATGACTGTATGTTGGGATAGGGCCAGAAAGGACAATCCGATAGCAAGTAGCCATTAGCCTGGAGAAGGGATCAACTCCATGACTGTATGTTGGGATAGGGCCAGAAAGGACAATCCGATAGCAAGTAGCCATTAGCCTGGAGAAGGGATCAACTCCATGACTGTATGTTGGGATAGGGCCAGAAAGGACAATCCGATAGCAAGTAGCCATTAGCCTGGAGAAGGGATCAACTCCATGACTGTATGTTGGGATAGGGCCAGAAAGGACAATCCGATAGCAAGTAGCCATTAGCCTGGAGAAGGGATCAACTCCATGACTGTATGTTGGGATAGGGCCAGAAAGGACAATACGATAGCAAGTAGCCATTAGCCTGGAGAAGGGATCAACTCCATGACTGTATGTTGGGATAGGGCCAGAAAGGACAATCCGATAGCAAGTAGCCATTAGCCTGGAGAAGGGATCAACTCCATGACTGTATGTTGGGATAGGGCCAGAAAGGACAATCCGATAGCAAGTAGCCATTAGCCTGGAGAAGGGATCAACTCCATGACTGTATGTTGGGATAGGGCCAGAAAGGACAATCCGATAGCAAGTAGCCATTAGCCTGGAGAAGGGATCAACTCCATGACTGTATGTTGGGATAGGGCCAGAAAGGACAATCCGATAGCAAGTAGCCATTAGCCTGGAGAAGGGATCAACTCCATGACTGTATGTTGGGATAGGGCCAGAAAGGACAATCCGATAGCAAGTAGCCATTAGCCTGGAGAAGGGATCAACTCCATGACTGTATGTTGGGATAGGGCCAGAAAGGACAATCCGATAGCAAGTAGCCATTAGCCTGGAGAAGGGATCAACTCCATGACTGTATGTTGGGATAGGGCCAGAAAGGACAATCCGATAGCAAGTAGCCATTAGCCTGGAGAAGGGATCAACTCCATGACTGTATGTTGGGATAGGGCCAGAAAGGACAATCCGATAGCAAGTAGCCATTAGCCTGGAGAAGGGATCAACTCCATGACTGTATGTTGGGATAGGGCCAGAAAGGACAATCCGATAGCAAGTAGCCATTAGCCTGGAGAAGGGATCAACTCCATGACTGTATGTTGGGATAGGGCCAGAAAGGACAATCCGATAGCAAGTAGCCATTAGCCTGGAGAAGGGATCAACTCCATGACTGTATGTTGGGATAGGGCCAGAAAGGACAATCCGATAGCAAGTAGCCATTAGCCTGGAGAAGGGATCAACTCCATGACTGTATGTTGGGATAGGGCCAGAAAGGACAATACGATAGCAAGTAGCCATTAGCCTGGAGAAGGGATCAACTCCATGACTGTATGTTGGGATAGGGCCAGAAAGGACAATCCGATAGCAAGTAGCCATTAGCCTGGAGAAGGGATCAACTCCATGACTGTATGTTGGGATAGGGCCAGAAAGGACAATCCGATAGCAAGTAGCCATTAGCCTGGAGAAGGGATCAACTCCATGACTGTATGTTGGGATAGGGCCAGAAAGGACAATCCGATAGCAAGTAGCCATTAGCCTGGAGAAGGGATCAACTCCATGACTGTATGTTGGGATAGGGCCAGAAAGGACAATCCGATAGCAAGTAGCCATTAGCCTGGAGAAGGGATCAACTCCATGACTGTATGTTGGGATAGGGCCAGAAAGGACAATCCGATAGCAAGTAGCCATTAGCCTGGAGAAGGGATCAACTCCATGACTGTATGTTGGGATAGGGCCAGAAAGGACAATACGATAGCAAGTAGCCATTAGCCTGGAGAAGGGATCAACTCCATGACTGTATGTTGGGATAGGGCCAGAAAGGACAATCCGATAGCAAGTAGCCATTAGCCTGGAGAAGGGATCAACTCCATGACTGTATGTTGGGATAGGGCCAGAAAGGACAATCCGATAGCAAGTAGCCATTAGCCTGGAGAAGGGATCAACTCCATGACTGTATGTTGGGATAGGGCCAGAAAGGACAATCCGATAGCAAGTAGCCATTAGCCTGGAGAAGGGATCAACTCCATGACTGTATGTTGGGATAGGGCCAGAAAGGACAATCCGATAGCAAGTAGCCATTAGCCTGGAGAAGGGATCAACTCCATGACTGTATGTTGGGATAGGGCCAGAAAGGACAATCCGATAGCAAGTAGCCATTAGCCTGGAGAAGGGATCAACTCCATGACTGTATGTTGGGATAGGGCCAGAAAGGACAATCCGATAGCAAGTAGCCATTAGCCTGGAGAAGGGATCAACTCCATGACTGTATGTTGGGATAGGGCCAGAAAGGACAATCCGATAGCAAGTAGCCATTAGCCTGGAGAAGGGATCAACTCCATGACTGTATGTTGGGATAGGGCCAGAAAGGACAATCCGATAGCAAGTAGCCATTAGCCTGGAGAAGGGATCAACTCCATGACTGTATGTTGGGATAGGGCCAGAAAGGACAATCCGATAGCAAGTAGCCATTAGCCTGGAGAAGGGATCAACTCCATGACTGTATGTTGGGATAGGGCCAGAAAGGACAATACGATAGCAAGTAGCCATTAGCCTGGAGAAGGGATCAACTCCATGACTGTATGTTGGGATAGGGCCAGAAAGGACAATCCGATAGCAAGTAGCCATTAGCCTGGAGAAGGGATCAACTCCATGACTGTATGTTGGGATAGGGCCAGAAAGGACAATACGATAGCAAGTAGCCATTAGCCTGGAGAAGGGATCAACTCCATGACTGTATGTTGGGATAGGGCCAGAAAGGACAATACGATAGCAAGTAGCCATTAGCCTGGAGAAGGGATCAACTCCATGACTGTATGTTGGGATAGGGCCAGAAAGGACAATCCGATAGCAAGTAGCCATTAGCCTGGAGAAGGGATCAACTCCATGACTTTATGTTGGGATAGGGCCAGAAAGGAAAATCCGATAGCAAGTAGCCATTAGCCTGGAAAAGGGATCAACTCCATGACTGTATGTTGGGATAGGGCCAGAAAGGACAATCCGATAGCAAGTAGCCATTAGCCTGGAGAAGGGATCAACTCCATGACTGTATGTTGGGATAGGGCCAGAAAGGACAATACGATAGCAAGTAGCCATTAGCCTGGAGAAGGGATCAACTCCATGACTGTATGTTGGGATAGGGCCAGAAAGGACAATCCGATAGCAAGTAGCCATTAGCCTGGAGAAGGGATCAACTCCATGACTGTATGTTGGGATAGGGCCAGAAAGGACAATCCGATAGCAAGTAGCCATTAGCCTGGACCTCAGGTATTCAAAGTTCCTTCTCAACTCCCCCAATTGCCGCAGCTCAATGTCAGTTACCGGCAGGTACGACCACCATTTGCAGCTCAGGGTTTCCGTCTAGAATGACCTTATGCTGCCGAGTAATATTACACACCCTACCGCCAGGGAAGGAGAATGTCTTTACTCTGGCAACCACCACATCGCCTACAATAGAACTCCCTACAGTGACCACACAAGGAGGGGGAGGTTGTGGATTCCCAGGCCAGACAGAGGCAACGGCCTCTGGGTACTGCGGTGGAGGGGTGGGGGGATTGCCGCAGGACCTAGTTGATGTGCCCCAGTTAAGACAGGTAGGGCAGGGCCACAGAACGGTTTCATAGCCTCAAGGCTAGATGAGAGAGCATGGCGGGGATGCATTGGGAATATCGTCCGCTTTTACCTCCAACTCAACTCCACCTTGACTCTGAAGACGCAGTAGTTTTCTGGCTCTCGTCTCAATGGTCCACATCCATGGTAGAATCCACAGCAGCTACTGTAGAGGACCCAGTCTTATGGTCCATAACCATGGTAGAATCCACAGCAGCTACTGTAGAGGACCCAGTCTTATGGTCCATAACCATGGTAGAATCCACAGCAGCTACTGTAGAGGACCCAGTCTTATGGTCCATAACCATGGTAGAATCCACAGCAGCTACTGTAGAGGACCCAGTCTTATGGTCCATAACCATGGTAGAATCCATAGCAGCTACTGTAGAGGACCCAGTGTTATGGTCCATAACCATGGTAGAATCCACAGCAGCTACTGTAGAGGACCCAGTCTTATGGTCCATAACCATGGTAGAATCCACAGCAGCTACTCTAGAGGACCCCAGTCATGTGGTCTATATCCAAGGTAGTAAATGTCTGCAAAAATATAAATATTTGACACCCTAAAAACTATTTTAGTGGTACGGATATAGCTCACATCGGATATACAGACAGACCAGATTAATAGGCCCAGAGGGAGGCAACTCAGCTCTCACATAAGTTTAGTCAACTACTGAAGATTCTTCTGAATCAGGCTGTGGGTGGGTGCAGACCAACCACTAAAGTGGTCTGTGAGGGTTGAATAAATAGATATGTTTCGTAATTAACATAATTTCTGCATGAAAACATAAGTAATAGGAGAGCTTCGGTATTCCAAAACATCACAGGTGAGAATCATAGTTGAGAGACAAATTCTAACCACAAGTGTACAAGTGTACAATTCTGCATGTTCATATCAACACGTATATCAGCACTGTTAGGATCTTACTAAAGACCTATCAAATCAGTTGATATTAGCACTGTTAGGATCTTACTAAAGACCTATCAAATCAGTTGATATCAGCACCTTCGGATCTTACTAAAGACCTATCAAAGCAGTTGATATCACCACAGATATCAGCACCGTTGGATCTTAGTAAAGACCTATAAAATCACTACGGTCCGCTAGAATTGAAATCCAACCCATTGCCCTTCTGACTAGCAATCTCTCTTACATTTCCTGTCCCCTGTTCACTCCTATCTCAATAAAATATATATACAAAAATATACAGTATACTTACAAAAGATTGTCATCTAATTGAATAACATAGTGTAGGTTACATGAAATACATTTATCCAACATTACAACACATTGTGGGCACAGAAACATTCAGTGTTTTGATAAAACAATATCCATTTAGTTGACTGCTTTGCCTTTCTCTATTTGCATAAACCGACTATCAATGGATCTCAATCCAGTCATTTGAAAGCTCTTGTTTCATGTTGCTATTTGAACTCCATCTTCATCTCGCTTTCTCTACATGCTGACTAGTGGTGAGATATTGCAGATCATTATTCTATCAAGTGACTCACTCAGGCACTCTTCATTTATTTGTAATTTAAAAGATAGGAAATAATTCCAGATCATTAAACTGAGATTGTGTCATAGGCGTGAATGGATTTAAAAACAACATACATTAAACAGACTTGAAAATATATTTGAGCTGGAGGATGAGGACATATATTGTTTAGTCAGCCGAGATCACTGCTCAAAATAACGAAGCAGAAAATACAGCCCAACAATTGGCTTTATATTTCTTCTCACCTAGAATTTCCAAAACTTGGCCATGACTACACAATTGACTCAACCTGCCCTCCTGTACCCACCCGTAACCTGTGTGTGTGTGTGTGTGTGTGTGTGTGTGTGTGTGTGTGTGTGTGTGTGTGTGTGTGTGTGTGTGTGTGTGTGTGTGTGTGTGTGTGTGTGTGTGTGTGTGTGTGTGTGTGTGTGTGTGTGTGTGTGTGTGTGTGTGTGTGTGTGTGTGTTGAAAATACCTTATCCTCAGCAGTGGTATTCAATGCAAAATACATCCAGCTAGCTAAGCCTGCGATGATCACTGTGTTGACTCATCAGATTTATTGTGAGGGTGCTGTTGTCATTTTTTCATCGCAGATACAGTATTTGCTGGAGCACCGTGTTCACAACGAGCTAACAGAGAAACCAAGACTTCATCCCAAATGGCACCCTAATCCCTATATAGTCTACTACTTAGGGAACAGGGTGCCATTTGGGTCGGAGACCATCTCAGAGCATTCTAGCGGTGGGCCAGGGCCGCTAATACACCTGTAAAGAAGTAGATGAACTTGTTTACTTTTTTTGTCATAGGTTTTGATTTAGGCTTTGATTTTCTACATTTTAATGCATGTGTTGTATCCTAGTAGAATATTGAAGATACAGTATATTGTAGTATTTCATGGATTCATAATGTGTTTGTGTTCACCTTAGCAATCTCACTAGGATAAAGACCTCCTCCATTCCTGTCATTACTGAAAGAGATTGTGATACCTCACATCTCAAAATAGGGCTACTTAATGTTAGATCCCTTACTTCAAAGGCAATTATAGTCAATTAACTAATCACTGATCATATTCTTGATGTGATTGGCCTGACTGAAACATGGCTTAAGCCTGATGAATTTACTGTGTTGAAATGAGGCCTCACCTCCTGGTTACACTAGTGGCCATATCCCCCGTGCATCCCGCAAAGGCGGAGGTGTTGCTAACATTTACAATAGCATATTTCAATTTACACAAAAAAATGATGTTTTCATCATGGAAGCTATGCAGCGTACTCAATCACTTATAATAGCTACTGTTAAAAAGGAGCCATATACAGATATACATATACAGATACAGAGTTCCCTGAATTCCTATCGGTCCTTGTAGTCATAGCAGATAATATTCACATTTTTGGTGACTTCAATATTCACTTGGAAAAGTCCACAGACCCACTCCAAAAGGCTTTCGGAGCCATCATCGACTCAGTGGGTTTTGTCCAACATGTCTCTGGACCTACTCAATGTCACAGTCATACTCTGGACTTAGTTTTGTCCCATGGAATAAATGTTGTGGATCTTAATGTTTTTCCTCATAATCCTGGATCATCGGACCACCATTTTATTACGTTTGCAATTACGTTTGCAATTGCAACTAATAATCTGCTTAGACCACAACCAAGCACAACCAAGCATCAAAAGTCATGCTTTAAATTCACAGACAACACAAAGATTCCTTGATGCCCTTCCAGACTACCTCTGCCTACCCAAGGACATCAGAGGACAGTTATCAGTTAACCACCTAACTGAGGAACTCAATTTAATCTTGTGCAATACCCTAGATGCTGTTGCACCCCTAAAAACTAAAAACATATCTCATAAGAAACTAGCTCCCTGGTATACAGAAAATAACTGAGCTCTGAAGCAAGTTTCCAGAAAATTGTAACGGAAATGGCGCTACACCAAACTGCAAGTCTTCTGACTAGCTTGGAAAGACAGTACCGTGCAGTACCAAAGAGCCCTTACTGCTGCTCCATCATCCTATTTTTCTAACTTAATTGAGGTAAATAAGAACAATCCAAAATTTATTTTTTATACAGTCGCAAAGCTACTAAAAAGCAGCATTCCCCAAGAGAGGATGGCTTTCACTTCAGCAGTAATAAATTCATGAACTTCTTTGAACTTCTTTGAGGAAAAGATCATGATTATTAGAAAGCAAATTACGGACTCGTCTTTAAATCTGCGTATTCCTTCAAAGCTCAGTTGTCCTGAGTCTGCACAACTCTGCCAGGACCTAGGACCAAGAGAGACACTCAAGTGTTTTAGTACTATATCGCTTGACACAATGATGAAAATAATCATGGCCTCTAAACCTCCAAGCTGCATACTGGACCCTATTCCAACTAAACTACTGAAAGAGCTGCTTCCTGTGCTTTTATTTTTTTTTATTTTTTTTATTTCACCTTTATTTAACCAGGTTGAGAAAGTTGAGAACAAGATCTCATTTACAATTGCGACCTGGCCAAGATAAAGCAAAGCAGTTCGACAGATACAACGACACAGAGTTACACATGGAGTAAAACAAACATACAGTCAATAATACAGTATAAACAAGTCTATATATAATGTGAGCAAATGAGAAGGGAGGTAAAGGCAAAAAAGGCCATGGTGTCATGCAGGTGAAAGAGGACCCAAAAGCGACTTGGCGAAAACAGAGTCTTTAATCCAGTAAAGTAATTACAAACAAAAAAACAACTTTCACTCGAAATGACGAGGACAAACTGGAGACTCGATCTTGAACAGCAGGTGAACAGCAGGTTGCCTCGGGAAGGCACTTGAACCAGACAGACTCAGACACCTGCTCACCACGCAGCATCTGAGGAAAACACGACACGACAGGGCGAAACACAATCACAGCACGGTGAATTCTAAACAAGGAACCGACAGGACAGGAACGGAACACAAAGGAAGAAATAGGGACTCTAATCAGGGGAAAGGATCGGGAACAGGTGTGGGGAAGACTAAATGATGATTAGGGGAATAGGAACAGCTGGGAGCAGGAACAGAACGATAGAGAGAAGAGAGAGCGAGAGAGTGAGAGAGGGAGGGGGAGAGAGAGGGATAGAAAGAGGGAAAGAACCTAATAAGACCAGCAGAGGGAAACGAATAGAATGGGGAGCACAGGGACAAGACATGATAATAAATGACAAACATGACACATGGTGGCAAAGTAAATACAATATCGCAAGTAAAACACTGGAATAGTAGTTTTGCAATGGAAGAATGTGCAAAGTAGAAATAAGAATAAGGGGGTGCAAAGGAGCAAAATAAATAAATAAATAAAATACAGTTGGGAAAGAGGTAGTTGTTTGGGCTAAATTATAGGTGGGCTATGTACAGGTGCAGTAATCTGTGAGCTGCTCTGACAGTTGATGCTTAAAGCTAGTGAGGGAGATAAGTGTTTCCAGTTTCAGAGATTTTTGTAGTTCGTTCCAGTCATTGGCAGCAGAGAACTGGAAGGAGAGGCGGCCAAAGAAAGAATTGGTTTTGGGGTGACTAGAGATATACCTGCTGGAGCGTGTGCTACAGGTGGGAGATGCTATGGTGACCAGCGAGCTGAGATAAGGGGGACTTTACCAAGCAGGGTCTTGTAGATGACATGGAGCCAGTGGGTTTGGCGATATGAACGAGGGCCAGCCAACGAGAGCGTACAGGTCGCAATGGTGGGTAGTATATGGGGCTTTGGTGACAAAACGGATTGCACTGTGATAGACTGCATCCAATTTGTTGAGTAGGGTATTGGAGGCTATTTTGTAAATGACATCGCCGTTGTCGAGGATTGGTAGGATGGTCAGTTTTACAAAGGTATGTTTGGCAGCATGAGTGAAGGATGCTTTGTTGCGAAATAGGAAGCCAATTCTAGATTTAACTTTGGATTGGAGATGTTTGATATGGGTCTGGAAGGAGAGTTTACAGTCTAACCAGACACCTAAGTATTTGTAGTTGTCCACGTATTCTAAGTCAGAGCCGTCCAGAGTAGTGAAGTTGGACAGGCGGGTAGGTGCAGGTAGCGATCGGTTGAAGAGCATGCATTTAGTTTTACTTGTATTTAAGAGCAATTGGAGGCCACGGAAGGAGAGTTGTATGGCATTGAAGCTTGACTGGAGGGTTGTTAACACAGTGTCCAAAGAAGGGTCAGAAGTATACAGAATGGTGTCGTCTGCGTAGAGGTGGATCAGAGATTCACCAGCAGCAAGAGCGACCTCATTGATGTATACAGAGAAGAGAGTCGGTCCAAGAATTGAACCCTGTGGCACCCCCATAGAGACTGCCAGAGGTCCGAACAGCAGACCCTCCGATTTGACACACTGAACTCTATCAGAGAAGTAGTTGGTGGACCAGGCGAGGCAATCATTTGAGAAACCAAGGCTGTCGAGTCTGCCGATGTGGTGATTGACAGAGTCGAAAGCCTTGGCCAGATCAATGAATACGGCTGCATAGTAATGTTTCTTATCGATGGCGGTTAAGATATCGTTTAGGACATTGAGCGTGGCTGAGATGCACCCATGACCAGCTCTGAAACCATATTGCATAGCAGAGAAGGTATGGTGAGATTCGAAATGGTCGGTAATCTGTTTGTTGACTTGGCTTTCGAAGACCTTAGAAAGGCATGGTAGGATAGATATAGGTCTGTAGCAGTTTGGGTCAAGAGTGTCACCCCCTTTGAAGAGGGGGATGACTGCAGCTGCTTTCCAATCTTTGGGAATCTCAGACGACACGAAAGAGAGGTTGAACAGGGTAGTAATAGGGGTGGCAACAATTTCGGCAGATAGTTATAGAAAGAAAGGGTCCAGATTGTCTTGCCCGGCTGATTTGTAGGGGTCCAGATTTTGCAACTCTTTTCAGAACATCAGCTGAACGGATTTGGGAGAAGGAGAGATGGGGAAGGCTTGGGCAAGTTGCTGTTGGGGGTGCAGTGCTGTTGACCGGGGTAGGAGTAGCCAGGTGGAAAGCATGGCCAGCCGTAGAAAAATGCTTATTGAAATTCTCAATTATGTTGGATTTATCAGTGGTGACAGTGTTTCCTATCTTCAGTGCAGTGGGCAGCTGGGAGGAGGTGTTCTTTTTCTCCATGGACTTTACAGTGTCCCAGAACTTTTTTGAGTTAGTGTTGCAGGAAGCAAATTTCTGCTTGAAAAAGCTAGCCTTGGCCTTTCTAACTGCCTGTGTATAATGGTTTGTAGCTTCCCTGAACAGCTGCATATCACGGGGGCTATTCGATGCTAATGCAGAACGCCATAGGATGTTTTTGTGTTGGTTAAGGGCAGTCAGGTCTGGGGAGAACCAAGGGCTATATCTGTTCCTGGTTCTAAATTTCTTGAATGGGGCATGTTTATTTAAGATGGTTAGGAAGGCATTTAAAAGAAATATCCAGGCATCCTCTACTGACGGGATGAGATCAATATCCTTCCAGGATACCCCGGCCAGGTCGATTAGAAAGGCCTGCTCGCTGAAGTGGTTCAGGAAGCGTTTTACAGTGATGAGTGGAGGTCGTTTGACCACTGACCCATTACGGATGCAGGCAATGAGGCAGTGATCGCTGAGATCTTGGTTGAAGACAGCAGAGGTGTATTTAGAGGGGAAGTTGGTTAGGATGATATCTTTGAGGGTGCCCGTGTTTAAGGCTTTGGGGAGGTACCTGGTAGGTTCATTGATAATTTGTGTGAGATTGAGGGCATCAAGTTTAGATTGTTTAGGTCGCCTAGCAGCACGAGCTCTGAAGATAGATGGGGGGCAATCAGTTCACATATGGTGTCCAGAGCACAGCTGGGGGCTGAGGGTGGTCTATAGCAGGCGGCAACGGTGAGAGACTTGTTTTTAGAGAGGTGGATTTTTAAAAGTAGAAGTTCAAATTGTTTGGGTACAGACCTGGATAGTAGGACAGAACTATGCAGGCTATCTTTGCAGTAGATTGCAACACCGCCCCCTTTGGCAGTTCTATCTTGTCTGAAAATGTTGTAGTTTGGAATTAAAATTTCAGGCTTCCTAAGCCTGGATTCAGACACAGCTAGAACATCCGGGTTGGCAGAGTGTGCTAAAGCAGTGAATAGAACAAACTTAGGGAGGAAGCTTCTAATGTTAACATGCATGGAACCAAGGCTATTACGGTTACAGAAGTCGTCAAAAGAGAGCGCCTGGGGAATAGGAGTGGAGCTAGGCACTGCAGGGCCTGGATTCACCTCTAGATCGCCAGAGGAACATAGGAGGAGTAGAATAAGGGTGCGGCTAAAAGCAATAAGAATTGGTCGTCTAGAACGTCTGGAACAGAGAGTAAAAGGACGTTTCTGGGGGCGATAAAATAGCATCAAGGTATAATGTACAGACAAAGGTATGGTAGGATGTAGGATAAGGTATAGTGAGCAGGACTAGAGGCTTTACAGTGAAATAAGCAAATAAACACTAACCAGAACAGCAATGGACAAGACATATTGACATTAAGGAGAGGCATGCTTAGTCGAGTGATCAAAAGGGTCCAGTGAGTGGAGAGGTTGGTTGGGGGTCACGGCGATTTAGACAGCTAGCCAGGCCATCGGTAGCAAGCTAGCATAGGATGGAGGTCTGTTATTAGCCACCTCTTGCGTTCCGTCAGTAGATTAGTGGGGTTCCGTGTGGTAGAGGGGATTAATCCAAATCACACAACAACAAAAAAATAAAAACAATAGATATAGTTATAGAGGCCCAAGAAGAAAACATAATAATAATAAAAATAAATAAATTGTCCGATTGTCTATTTAGATAGCAGCCGGTAAGACAGCTAACGGTTAGCAGGCCGCAGATGGGCGTTCAGGTAACGTCGTGACGGAGGAGCCAGCCGGATAACTCCTTCGGGTAGATAACGTCGGCAGTCCAGTTGTGAAGGCCCGGTGGGGCTCCGCGTAGGCAGTAAAACGGGTCCGGATAGGTGACTGCAGCCCAGGAGTGATTGATGGAACTCAGGAGTGATTGACGGAGCTGGCTAGCTCCGGAATAATTGATGTTTGCTCCGGAATCGACGAAAGCCGATAGTCACACGGATAGCAGCTAGCTAGCTGTGAGATCCAGGTATCAATGTCCAGAGAGCAGTTGAAATCCAGGGACATGGAGAGAAAAATTGGTCCGGTATGTTCCGTTCCGGAACTTGGCCCTCCTATGTGTACCAAACTCCTAAAAGTGGCAGTAATAAAGCCTCTCTTGAAAAAGCCAAACCTTGACCCAGAAAATGTAAAAAAACTAATCGGCCTATATTGAATTTACCATTCCTCTCAAAAAAAAATGAAAAAGCTGTTGCGCAGCAACTCACTGCCTTCCTGAAGACAAACAATGTATACAAAATGCTTTAGTCTGGTTTTAGACCCCATCATAGCAGTGAGACTGCACTTGTGAAGGTGGTAAATGAGCTTTTAATGGCATCAGACTGAGGCTCTGCATCTGTCCTCATGCTCCTAGACTTTAGTGCTGCTTTTGATATCATCGATCACCATATTCTTTTGGAGAGATTGGAAACCCAAATTGGTCTACACGGACAGGTTCTGGTCTGGTTTAGATCTTATCTGTTGGAAAGATATCAGTTTGTCTCTGTGAATGGTTTGTCCTCTGACAAATCAACTGTAAATTTTGGTGTTCCTCAAGGTTCTGTTTTAGGACCACTATTGTTTTCACTATATATTTTACCTCTTGGGGATGTCATTCGAAAACATAATGTTAACTTTCACTGCTATGCGGATGACACACAGCTGTACATTTCAATGAAACATGGTGAAGCCCCAAAATTGCCCTCGCTAGAAGCCTGTGTTTCAGACATAAGGAAATGGATGGCTGCAAACGTTCTACTTTTAAACTCAAGATGCTTGTTCTAGGTCCCAAGAAACAAAGATCTTCTGTTGAATCTGACAATTAATCTTAATGGTTGCACAGTTGTCTCAAATAAAACTGTAAATGACCTCAGCGTTACTCTGGACCCTGATCTCTCTTTTGACCAACATATCAAGACTGTTTCAAGGACAGCTTTTTTCCATCTACGTAACATCGCAAAAATCAAAAACGTTATGTCCAAAAATGATGCAGAAAAATTAATCCATGCTTTTGTTACTTCTAGGTTAGATTACTGCAATATTCTACTCTCCGTCTACCCGGATAAAGCACGAAATAATCTTCAGTTAGTGCTAAATACGGCTGCTAGAATTTTGACTAGAAACCAAAGATTTGATCATATTACTCCAGTACTAGCCTCCCTACACTGGCTTCTTGTCAAGGCAAGGGCTGATTTCAAGATTGTACTGCTAACCTACAAAGTATTACATGGGCTTGCTCCTACCCATCTCTCTGATTTGGTCCTGCCGTACATACTTACACATACGCTATGGTCACAAGAAGCAGGCCTCCCAATTGTCCCTAGAATTTCTAAGCAAACAGCTGGAGGCAGGGCTATCTCATATAGAGCTCCATTTGGGACATAAGAAAAGCTGAATATATTTCACACTAATAACAGGAACCAGGGATGGGACATGAATAATGCATATAATCTAATAGGGCGGCAGGTAGCCTAGTGGTTAAAAGTGCTGGGCCAGTAAGGTCACTGGTTCAAATCCCTGAGCCAACTAAATGAAAAATCTGTGTGACCTTGAGCAAAAGCATTTAACCCTAACTGTTCCTGTAAGTGTCGATAAGGGTATGTCCTGAATGACTTACGTGTAGATGTTTGAGTTTTCCTTTTTCAGCGTCTAGTCCTGGTCCCCGTTATCCTCCGGGAGCATCAAATGGCACCATCTTGCCAATAGTGTACTACTTTTGACCAGGGCCCATAGGCTTCTTGTCAAAGGTAGGGCACTATGTAGGGAATATGGTGGCATTTGGCTGTTAAATTCAATATAATAAATAGGTTGGTGAATATTCTAAGAGTATCATGTGGATTTTTATATTTTTATTATTTTACCTTAAACCTGTATAAATTATCACATTGAGATAACATCTTTTTTCCAAGAGAGACCTGGGCCAATAGAAGCAGGGGGAACATCGTTTCTGTCACGCCCTGACCTGAGATATCTCTGTTTTCTTTATATTTTGGTTAGGTCAGGGTGTGACTAGGGTGGGTACGCTAGTTTTTGTATTGTCTAGGGTTATTGTAGGTCTAGGGGTTTCTGTATTTCTATGTTGGCCTGATATGGTTCTCAATCAGAGACAGCTGTTTATCGTTGTCTACTGATTGGGGATCATGTTTAGGTAGCCATATACCTTTTGTGTTTCGTTAGTTTGTTCAGTGTTCATTCTTATAATAAATAAGAATGTATGCATACCACGCTGCGCCTCTTTCGTATAACAAACGTGACAGAAGAACCCACCATAAAAGGCCCAAGCAGCGTGTTCAGGAGGAGCAGACATCATGGACATGGGATGAGATTTTGGACGGTAAAGGATCCTGGACGTGGGAGGAAACATTGGCAGGAAAGGATCGCCTGACATGGAAGCAGGGGGAGATAGCGCAGGAGGAACGGCGACGATACGAGGGGACAAGGTTAGCACAGAAGCCCGAAAGGCAGCCCCAATAAAAAAGAAATTGGGGGGGTACACGAGGAGATTGGCTGAGTCAGGTTGGAGACCTGAGCCAACTCCTCATGCTTATCGTGGGGAGCGTGTGACTGGTCCGACACCGTGTTATGCAGTGATGTGCACGGTGTCTCCAGTTTGCATTCATTGCCCGGTGCGCTCTATTCCAGCTCCTCGCATTTGCCGGACTAGAATGGGCATCCAGCCAGGACGGATGGTGCCGGCTCAGCGCTCCTGGTCTCCAGTACACGTCCTTGGACCAGGATATCCTGCGCCGGCTCTGCGTACTGAATCTCCGGTGCGTCTGCACAGCCCAGTGCGTCCTGTGCTAGCGCCCCGCACTTGTCGGGCTCAAGTGAGCATCCATCCAGGACGCATTGTGCCAGCTCTACGCTCCAGATCTCCAGTGCGCATCCACAGTTCAGTACGTCCTGTGCCTGCTTCCCGCATTCGCCGTGACGTGCATGTCACCAGCCTGGTACCACCAGTGCCGGCATCACGCACCAGACCTCCAGTGCTCCCCCACAGTCCAGTACGTCCTTTGCCTCCTCCCCGCACTCGTCCTGAGATGCTTGTCTTCAGCCCGGTACCACCAGTGCCGGCACCACACATCAGGTCTCCAGTGCACCTCCACAGTCCAGAGCTTCCGGTGACAGTTCCCAGTCCGGAGCCTCCGGCGACGGTCCCCAGTCCGGAGTCTACAGCGACAATCCCCAGTCAGGAGCATCCAGCAACAGTCCACAGTCAGGAGCCTCCAGCGACGATCCCCAGTTCGTAGCCTCCAGTGACGATCCCCAGTCCGGAGCCTTCAGCAAAGATCCCCAGTCCGGGGCCTCCAACGATGGTCTCCAGTCCGTGGTCTCCAGCGACGGTTCCCAGTCCGGGGCCTCCGGCGATGAACCGCAGTCCAGAGCCTCCGGCGATGATACACGGTCCGGTTCTACAAAGGCGGAGTGATCAGGGCAAAGAGGAGGGGCTGCGTCCAGAACCAGAAGCCGCCACTAAGGGTAGATGCCCACCCAGACCCTCCCCTATAGGTTCAGGTTTGCGGCCGGGAGTCCGTACCTTTGGGGGGGGGGGTACTGTCACGCCCTGTCCTGAGATATCTCTGTTTTTTTATATTTTGGTTAGGTCAGGGTGTGACTAGGGTGGGTACGCTAGTTTTTGTATCGCCTAGTGTTTTTGTATGTCTAGCGTTGTTGTAGGTCTAGGGGTTTTTGTATTTCTATGTTGGCCTGATATGGTTCTCAATCAGAGACAGCTGTTTATCGTTGTCTCCTGATTGGGGATCATATTTAGATAGCCATTTAGGTAGCCATTTACCTTTTTGTATTTCGTGGGACCTTGTCTTTGTGTAGTTGCACTCAGTCCCTCAGTCAGCACTCATTTGTATAGCTTCACGTGTCGTTCTGTTTTTTTGATGAGTTTGTTCCGTGTTCATTCTTATCATAAATAAGAATATACTCATACCACGCTGCGCCTTGGTCTCCTTCGTATAATGAATGTGACAGTTTCAGACAAAACAACTTACATACACTAACACAAAATTAAACAAAACTATAAACACACGGGTCATGGGGCATGCATATTTCATCAAATTGAACGACAGGATAATTTGCTTTGAATCACTGGTGTCCCATTAAATAATGTTTATCAGTGTTGTTCTAGCTGCCCATGCCCACAGACTTACTAAATAAAATCCATACAACTGTCATTATCCAGCATTCCCGCTTCCTTGAATAGTATTACCATACAGGCCATGTCCCTATGCGTATAAATTCCATCAATTGGAAAGGGAATGGTTATGAACTGAGGTTCTGCTGAGGCGCAGGCTAACATTCTTCTTTCACTACTGATCTGCTTCATACTGAATCCATTCTAACCATAGGTTAGAATCCCCATAACCAGTTTCCATCTCAATTACTTCCTTAAAACCTTTCATCTGAACTATCCACACCGGCTCTTGGCTCTGGACAACTCCACGGTCAGTATCTGCTTTGTCAGGGACCCTGCTTATATTCTGGCTGACTATAGAGCTATCATCTGCTCTAACTTTTTTCTACCCGGAATGCACTAGGTTATCAAATGAAACCCTTACTTTCACTACACTCCATTTTCTTCCATACTGTATGTAGATTTATGTAGCCCTCTCACATGATGTGAGCTGTAACCTGTTCCCATGAACCACACAGGGACTTGCATAGATTACTTCCATAATGGCTGCTGCTCTTAGTCCTAAACTGCCAAGGAGTCTGAGGCCCGATTTGGTCTACATAGAACTCCACTGAGACATCCTTCCCAATCCCACTCTCACTTCCTGTTTATCCAGATCAAGTGATCTCTTATGCTTGGTTAATACTAAATCCTCATTATCTAACTATGTGTCAATATTACCCTCTGGCCTTCTTGGGGTTCATGGTGTATCAGGAATATGGCTCCCACGATCAGACAGTTCAGGAAGGCAAGTACACATATGAAGCCCCACCCTTTCCTGGAAAACACATCAGAAGCCAGACACACTTTCACTTCTATGAACAAACACAGGGATGGAATGATGGGAAAAGGACATTTTCATTCGAGAGATGGCCTGTTCTGTTAATTCCAGTTCTCCACTCGAACACTGTGATTGTTCTACAGTGTCATTGTGTCTTACCCTCCCGCAGTGTGTGATATGAATCCAGGTAGCTCTTTCAGCTAGCTGTCACCAGGACTCCTTGGTATGGCCCGTCCCAACAGGCTGCTTCCCATCTCCTCAGGGACTGGATTGAGTGACTTCTCCTGTAATTCACCTGTAGTGCATAAAATCTTGGACGTACAGGTTTGGTTAAACTTGTTGAGGATAGGGGGCAGTATTTTCACTTTGGATGAATTGCGTGCCCATAGTGAACTGCATCCTACTCTGTCCAAGATAGCTAATATATGCATATTATTATTACTATTGGATAGAAAACACTCTAAAGTTTCTAAAACTGTTTTGAATTATGTCTATGAGTATAACAGAACTCATAGGGCACGCAATCTTCCAAACAAGAAGTGAAATTCTTAATCTGGGTCAACTTTGACGTCATCGACCCCTTCCTTTCCCAACAAGATATGGATCTGGTAGCACTTCCTACACCTTCCACTAGATGTCCTCATTCAGTAGAAAGTGGAATGGAGCATTTGCTGTGAACTTTGACCGAATGGGAGGGGAAATAGTCAGTGTCCCGACAGAATGCCATTTTCCTGTGGCGCATTTCTCTGTGCGTGCTACCGCCGTTCCATTTGGCTCCAGCTGAAAACGTATGGTCCGGTTGGAACGTTATTGGATATATATGATAATAACATCCTGAAGATTGATTCTCTACTTAGTTTGACCAGTTTATTCGACCTGGAATTTAGATTTTTGAAGTTTTCGTGCGAGTTGTCCTGGACCAGCGTCAGTTTTTGGGCATGTGAGCTGAAAGTGGTAGCAAATGCAGCTAATTGGACACTAGTATTGGACATTATGGAACAAAACAATGATTCATTGTGGAACTAGGACTCCTTGCACTGCATTCTGATGAAAGATCATCAAAGGTAAGGGAATATTTATGATGTAATTTCGTATTTCTGTTGGCGGAGAAATACTTTTACGTCTGAGCGCTGTCTCAGATTATTGCATGGTAGGCGGTTGCATTAAGAACCAGTGTATCTTTAATTATATGTAGAACATGTATCTTTAGTCAAAGTTTATGATGAGTATTTCTGTTATTTGGCGTAGCTTTCTATAATTCCTCCGGATATTTTGGAGGCATTTCTGAACATGGCGTCAATGTAAACTGAGATTTGCAGATATAAATATGCATATTATTGAACAAAACATAAATGTAATGTGTAACATGTCATATGAGTGTCATCTGATGAAGATTTTCAAAAGGTTAGTGATTCGTTTGATCTCTAATCCTGCTTTTGTGACTCTATCATTGGCTGGCAAAAATGGCTGCGTTTTTCCTTTGATTTGGTGGTGGTCTAACATAAATATATGTTGTGTTTTCGCTGTAAAACACTTTAAAAAACGGACATGATGGGTAGATGAACAAGATGTTTATCTTTCATTTGAGGTATTGGACTTGTTAATGTGTGAAAGTTAAATATTTCTAAAGAACATTTTTGAATTCCCTGCGCAACCCTTTCAGCTAAATGGGGGGTGTGGAGTTCCCCCTCGGGGATTGCCTTGCCATAACAGGTTTTAACAAACAGTTTCTCATTTGTTCTATCTGATTATATCTTTAACTTCTATGCCTACTTGTAAGCTAAACATTTTTTAAATTAGTTTATTATCCAATAGGCCACATCCTATCCTAGACCACAATTCACCCATCCCCCCTTTGATACCTGGCTCTGCCCAGGTAACAACCTTGCCTACTCTAAACAATGACTTAGGTAAGATTAGTAAATGATCCTGATGTCTGACATCATCATGTAGGAGCGCCCATTGCATCCTCCACATGTCCAATTCTCCCTTGGGCGTCCATCTATATCTATCCTATATCAATTCTCTGTCAAGTGTCTTATCTACTTTAAGAAGTATCTGTGCTGCTTATAGATGTTCTAAAAATATATATTTATTGATTTAAACAGTAACCCTTTTCTCTCCTATCTTTCAAATACCACTAAGTGTCTCACTGTTTGACTTTATCTAAAATCATTGATTTTAGAAAAAACATGTCTATTAGTGACAAGTTCTTATATACCTTTAATCAATCTATTTTGATCCTAACAATAATCATAAATCATCACAGATGTCATATATCCCTGTTAAATTCAATAGTATTTTTAAAAAACTCCTAATATTCAAACAAAGTCAAAACAAATGCTAACCATATCAAATCCTTCCTATACTAATAAGCTCTTTCCTTCAGGGGTCCACAGTATTTTATCTGACAATAACATGAGTTATCCTTAAAATCAGTTCCATCAATAATTTGATATATGTTGCATAGTGTGGAATAACTTATCTACAGTAATTTATCACCCCTAAGAACTGAAACGTATTTATTTTCATTAATAATTCTAACGCTTATAAAATCACAATTTTTCTATGTAATTTCCTGCCCTATTGGCTTAAAATATCTCCAGTCCAAATGTATTATCAATGAGAAATAGGATTTTCTCTGTTGTAATGCCAAATTAATAATAGCCAATTCAAAAACGTCATAGCTAATGTTTGAAAACAGAATCCTGAACCACTTTCTCATCTGTGGTTCAAACTATAATTATGTCCCAGAGCTATACTCTCTATTGTTGACATGTTAAAAAAGTTTGAAATATCCAACAAATGTCGTTCCACTTCATGATTGTGTCCCACTTGTTTTTGATTCTTCACAAAAAAATACAGTTTTATATCTTTATGGTTGAAGCCTGAAATGTGGCAAAAGGTTGCAAAGTTCAAGGGGGCAGAATACTCTCACAAGGCACTGTATGTGTGTGTATTTCTATGATCTATGTATGTGCTATTTACTGTTACCTAGTTACAATCTATGTGTACGTATTTCTATGATCAATGTATGTGCTGTTTACCGTTACCTAATTCCATGGAAACTTTATCAAAAGCGTTTCCTATCGATCGGATATTAGTTCTGACATTACAAACTATAAGCCATCACCCAGGGGTCGTAAATCCCTAGTTAACTGTTATTTCGGGTTGTTTCAGAGGATTTTTAAAGTACTGTGATATCTCGTATCTCACTTCACTATTTTTGGCTTCCCTCTCCTCCTTTTGGATATATTTATTTCAGTACTGAATAGATTCAGTTATTCCGTTCGCCTAAGATTACCCTGCCTTCTCACCAAGCCTAATTTATCCTCACCTGTTTTAATATATCTATACGCTACTTTCCATTACAGATAGACTACTCAGGTTAAAACTTTATTTAGGTATGTCTTTTGAATTAATGTCTATCCTATTTGTACAAAACAACCGTCCTATCTAACAAAACTTACTATAGCTATATCCCGGCTTAATAACTCAGGCAAACGGACCTCTGTTATTAAGGTTAGTTTATTTATGATAGCGCCTCGCCTTAGGTCTTCGCGGACCTAACTCCTACTTTGTATACAAAATCCTGTGTATATTGGTCATACAAAACCACGTTAATCTGTTTGGAATAATGAAGCTCTTACAACTGATAAATTCTAAACATTTTAGAACATTAATTCAAAGATAACCTTAATCATTCCCCTCAAATTCGAGAATAAAGACTATTTACCGTCGTCCTATAGACTGGGAAAAGCAATGCCGGTTCGATTCCGTCACCTTCTCCGTCGACCTTCGATATATATACCGGCCTGTTCTTTAAAACTCAATTCAGAGCCCAAGTCTTTAAATAACGAGTCCAGACCCGTCCGTGCACGGCTTTCGGCTCTACCTTCGGACAACAGAGGCAAGTTTTGGAAATCTGCTCGAAGGACCAATTGTCGGTATAATTTAATTATTCCAATATGTTTTCATTAATTGAATTCACTTATTCTATTTTATGAGAATTTGTCAGATTCTTCTTTGCATAAAATAGACAGAGTCCAGTCTTATCAAAAATAGATAGTAGTATTTAATCTCGGAGCGCGCTGCCATGTAACCACGAACAACAGTTTATATACAAAATATGACGTCATTGGTTCTAGAATGAATCTCCTCCTTTCAACCAAGACAAAGCAGGTTTAAAAGTTCATTCCGACCTACTAGCGCACACACATGACACAATATAACTGAATTAACTCTTGACCCATCACCATTATCCATCACCACTTAGCTGACAGTTCCAGTTAAAACCTCTTAAGCCCTGTTTACTGCCCCTTCTGGAGGAATTGGGTACCCATATAAAACAGGATACATTTTTGTCAAAAGTTGCTAATATATGCATATAAAAAATATTATCGAATAGAAAACACTCTAAAGCTTCTAAAACCGTTTAAATTTTGTCTCTATGTAAAGCAGAAGTCTCAGGGCATGCATTCTCCCAAAATCTCTCTTGTCATGGAAAAAGTTGGCCCAACTTTGACGTCATCGTATACGCCTTCCCAAACAACTACCGCTCTGGGAACAGTTCCTACGTGTTCAGCGCGAAGCCTGCTTTCAATGGGGCTTCTCATTGTGAGAATCGCGCGCTCACGAGATGTTGAGCGTGCCGAAAGGTCTCGGTCACGCGAAAAAAAAGTGTACGTTTATGCGCGCTCTTCTCCCGCTCTCTCTTTTCTTCAGGATCAATTAAAAGACGTGTGTGTTTCGTTTCGTCCTCACAATTGCTGTACACCTTTATAACATGTTAAAGCTTAATTATGAACATAGTTTGACAAGTTTACTCGACATATAATATATAATTTCGACGTTTTGGTGCGCATCCACTTGAATTTTGCCTACATTTCGACCGAAAAGTGGCTATTTTGAGAACCGAAAGACGCAGACTTGAAAACTAAACGCTGTTTTGGTAAGTATAATCCCTTCCAGGTCTTTTGATGGAAGAACAGCAAAGGTAAGGGAATATTTATGTGTTAATTTTGGGTTTCTGTCGACTCCAAGATAGAGGAGGCATAATGATACATTTGGAGCGCCGACTCCTAGTATAGCGTAGTAAACGCAAACTGTAACGTTAAAAATAAATGTAACACAGCGATTGCATTTAGAAGAAGTGTATCTTCCTATACATATGTAAAACATGCATATTTAGTCAAAGTTTATGATGTGTATTCCTTGTTAGCTGACGTTATCTGCCGGAGCTATTTAATTTCTCCTGACATTTTAGTAGCATTTTTTGAACGATGCGTCATTGTAAACAGAGATTTATGGATATATATTGCAGATTATTGAAAAAAAAATGAATGTACCGTGTAACATGTTATATTACTGTCATCTGATGAAGATTTCAAAAGGTTAGTGAAATTTTTTTTTTTTTAATCCTGCGTTTGTTGATTGCATATTTTTTCCTACTTGGCTATGCTAATGAGCTATGTCTGCGGTGGTGGTTTGACATAAATATGTGCTATGTTTTCGCCGTAAAACATTTTAGAAATCTGACTTGTTGCCTGGATTCACAACGAGTGTAGCTTTAATTCAATACCCTGCATGTGTATTGTAATGAACGTTTGAGTTTTAACTAATACTATTAGCATTTAGCGTAGCGCATTTGCATTTCCAGAGCTCTAGATGGGACGCCTGCGTGCCAGGTAGAAGCAAGAGGTTAACGGAAAACCTGGGAAAGCCTCACTGCCTTATCTAAACATCCCAGACCTAAGTTGCGTCGGTTCAACCATAGGTTAATGACCTTTTCTGCTTACTTAAAAAAACACTTCCAATCTTCTCCAACCTGGCTGGAATGGTATTTATTTTATTTAATTACCCCCTTTATCGTGCTCCACAATCCCTCACTTATGAACTCATATTGTAAATCTGAATTTGAAATGGGGATATGTTTTGGTCATTTATTCATAGAAATCCTAACATACGTAGAGGGAAAAAAATCTGTCCTTGAAACAGTCTTGATTTGTTTGTCAAATGAGAGATCAGGGCCCAGAGTAACGCCAAGGTCCTTCACAGTTTTATTTGAGACGACTGTACAACCATCAAGATTCATTCTCAAGCATCTCTGCTTTGTCTGAGTTTAAAAGTAGAACATTTTCAGCCATCCACTTCCTTATGTCTGAAACACAGGCTTCCAGGGAGGGCAATTTTGGGGCTTCACCATGTTTCATCGAAATGTACAGCTGTCTGTCATCTGCATAGCAGTGAAAGTTAACATTATGTTTCCGAATGACATCACCAAGAGGTAAAATATATAGCGAAAATTAAAGTGAACCTTGAGAATCACTGAAATTTACAGTTGATTTGTCAGAGGATAAACCATCCACAGAGACAAACTGATATCTTTACGACAGATAAGATCTAAACCAGGCCAGAACTTGTTCATATAGACCAATTTGGGTTTCCAATCTCTCCAAAAGAATGTGGTGATCGATGGTATCACAAGCAGCACTAAGGTCTAGGAGCATGAGGACAGATGCAGCTCCTCAGTCTGACAGTGTACCAGTACTCTTCTGGCGTTGTGTACATCAGTCATCGACACGGAACTCCAATATGTAGCACCAATCATGTAGCTTTATTCTGATAAGAACGACACAAAATTGCACGTCATGCAATGCCCGTCTCACCATCCAACTCTGCACTCACGCACGCTGGTTTGGTGCTTGTTCACTGGGGCAGTTACCAAAATAATACAATTACAATATACAATATAATATCTTTAAAAATGTACCTGATAAGAACGACACAAAATTGCACGTCATGCAATGCCCGTCTCACCATCCAACTCTGCACTCACGCACTGTACAAAATATATGAAACCCCCCCCCCCACCAGACACAGTAAGTTTTTTAGCTAATACTGGCGGGAATTCTCTACAACAAAATGCACAACAAATATTCTCCAAAAACCGCTGCCTCTTATGTGTGATGTTTGAATAACATTTACGAACTATTTGATATAAATTTTATTTTGTATTTTTTATTTCACCTTTATTTAACCAGGTTGGCTCGTTGAGAACAAGTTCTCATTTGCAACTGCGACCTGGCCAAGATAAAGCATAGCAGTGTGAACAGACAACACAGAGTTACACATGGAATAAACAATTAACAAGTCAATAACACAGTAGAAAAAATGGGCAGTCTATATACAATGTGTGCAAAAGGCATGAGGAGGTAGGCGAATAATACAATTTTGCAGATTAACACTGGAGTGATAAATGATCAGATGGTCATGTACAGGTAGAGATATTGGTGTGCAAAAGAGCAGAAAAGTAAATAAATAAAAACAGTATAAAAAAAGTATGGGAATGAGGTAAGTGAAAATGGGTGGGCTATTTTCCTATAGACTATGTACAGCTGCAGCGATCGGTTAGCTGCTCGAATAGCTGATGTTTGAAGTTGGTGAGGGAGATAAAAGTCTCCAACTTCAGCGATTTTTGCAATTCGTTCCAGTCACAGGCAGCAGAGTACTGGAACGAAAGGCGGCCAAATGAGGTGTTGGCTTTAGGGATGATCAGTGAGATACACCTGCTGGAGCGCGTGCTACGGATGGGTGTTGCCATCGTGACCAGTGAACTGAGATAAGGCGGAGCTTTACCTAGCATGGACTTGTAGATGACCTGGAGCCAGTGGGTCTGGCGACGAATATGTAGTGAGGGCCAGCCGACTAGAGCATACAAGTCGCAGTGGTGGGTGGTATAAGGTGCTTTAGTGACAAAACGGATGGCACTGTGATAGACTGCATCCAGTTTGCTGAGTAGAGTGTTGGAAGCCATTTTGTAGATGACATCGCCGAAGTCGAGGATCGGTAGGATAGTCAGTTTTACTAGGGTAAGCTTGGCAGCGTGAGTGTACATTTAAATCATCACTTGAGAGCATAAAATCACTTTTGACGTACGGTGCTTTGCAACCAACAACTTACCGCTGGTTTGGTGCTTGTTCACTGGGACGATTCTAACTGGAACATCCCCCCTCGTAAGCAAGCTACGCAAACCAGCCAATAAGATGCCATGTTGAGTAGGTGACGGCAAGACAAACTCAAACCAAAAACCCATTGACTTAACAATAAAGTGGCAAGGGGAATCACCAATATAACCCTGTTACAACAGCATGAAAACCTCTTGGAACTATCGCTCCCGGGTCCGGGAGAATTGTCATCAACTGACAGAAATGAGCATAATGGAATGGACAAAAAAATATTACTAGAAAATATTCATATTCATGAAATCGACCGGAAATTGCGGTCACGACAACGCTGAAAACTATTCCAAATTAGATCCATAATATCGACAGAAACATGGCTTTTTATAATCAATCCTCAAGGTGTTTTTCAAATATCTATTCGATAGTATATCAACCGGGTCAGTTGGCTTCTTAGTAGAAGCGAGAGAAACAATGGCCGCATTTGTCTATTACGCACATATCACTCTGAGAGCCACCAGCTGACCACTGACGCAATGTTGTCGCTCACGCTCATTTTTCTAAATAAAAGCCTGAAACGATGTCTTGTACCACTAGACACATTAGGGAAGCCGTAGAAAAAGGAATCTGGTTGATATCCCTTTCACTGCTCAATAGGGATGCATAGGAATGCAGAGGTTTCTAAATAAGAGTCACTTCCTGATTGGAATTTTCTCAGGCTTTTGCCTGCAATATCAGTTCTGTTATACTCACAGACAATATTTGTACAGTTTTGGAAACTTTAGAGTGTTTTCTACCCTAAGCTGTCAATTGTATGCATATTCTATTATCTGGTCCTGATAAATAGCCCGTTTACATTGGGAACCTTATTTTTCCAAAAATGAAAATAGCGCCCCCTAGTTTCAAGAGGTTTTAAAGTAATTTACCACCTTCACTAGTACAGTCTCAGTGCTAAGACGCCCTGACCTTAGATACAGTATCTTTGTTTTTCTATATGTTTTGGGTAGGTCAGGGTGTGACTAGGGTGGGTACTCTAGTTTATGTATGTCTAAGGTTTTTAAGGTCTAGGGGTTTTTGTATGTGTACGTTGGCCTGACATTTATTTTATTTTACCTTTATTTAATTGGCAAGTCAGTTAATCTTGTAACTACCCATCCCGGATACGGGAGCGTAATCATCAACTGACACTAATTAGCATAACGCAACGAACATAAATATTACTAGAAAATATTCCTATTCATTAAATCACAAGTGAAATATATTGAAACACAGCTTAGCCTTTTGTTAATCACCCTGTCATCTCAGATTTTGAAAATATGCTTTACAGCCAAAGCAAGACAAGCATTTGTGTAAGTTTATCGATAGCCTAGCATAGCATTATACCTAGCTAGCAGCAGGCAACCTGGTCACGAAAATCAGAAAAGCAATCAAGTTAAATCGTTTACCTTTGATGAGCTTCAGATGTTTTCACTCACAAGACTCCCAGTTAGATAGCAAATGTTCCTTTTTACCAAAAATATTATTTTTGTAGCCGATATAACTCTGTTAGTTCTTCACGTTTGGCTGAGAATTCGACCGGAAATTGCGGTCACGGCAACGCCGAAAAATATTCCAAGTTAGCTCCATAATATCGACAGAAACATGGCAAACGTTGTTTATAATCAATCCTCAAGGTGTTTTTCAAATATCTATTCGATAACATATCAACCGGGACAGATGGCTTCTTAGTAGGAAAGAGAGAAACAATGGCCGCATTTGTCCTTTACGCACAAAACACTGAGAGACTTCAGCTGACCACTGACGCAATGTTGACGTTCAGGCTCATTTTTCAAAATAAAAGCCTGAAACTATGTATTGTGACACTAGACACATTAGGGAAGCCATAGAAAAAGGAATCTGGTTGATATCTCATTCACTGCTCAATAGGGACGCATAGGAACGCAGAGGTTTCTAAATAAGAGTCACTTCCTAATTGGATTTTTCTCAGGCTTTCGCCTGCACTATCAGTACTGTTATACTCACAGACAATATTTTTGGGAAACTTTAGAGTGTTTTCTATCCTAAAGCTGTCAATTATATGCACATTCTAGCATCTTGTCCTGACAAAATAGCCCGTTTACATAGGGAACGTTATTTTTTCAAAAATGAAAATAGTGCCCCCAAGATTCAAGAAACAATTATTATTTTCAATGACAGCCTAATAACAGTGGGTTAACTGCCTGTTCAGGGGCAGAACGACAGATTTGTACCTTGTCAGCTCGGATGTTTGAACTTGCAATCTTCCGGTTACTAGTCCACCGCTCCAACCACTAGGCTACCCTGCTGCCTGATATGGTTCCTAATCAGAGACAGCTGTTTATCTTTGTCTTTGATTAGGGATCATATTTAGGTAGCCATTTTCCTCATTTGTGTTGCGGGATCTTGTCTATGTATAGTTGCCTTAATGCACATCAGTAGCGTCACGTTTCATTTGGTTGTTTGTTGTTTTGTTAGGCAAGTTTCAGTTTATTAAAATTACGTGGAACTCTACTCACGCTGTGCCTTGGTCTCGTCATCATGACGAACGTGACAGTCGGAAGACTTCCAGTTTGGAGTGACGCCATTTCCGTTCCAATTTTCCGGAAGCTTGCTTCAGAGCTTAGGTATTTTCTGTATACCAGGGAGCTAGTTTCTTATGACAAATGTTTTTAGGGGTACGACTGCATCTAGTGTATTGCGCAAGGTTAAATTGAGTTTTTGTACTTAAACTGATTTTTGTACTCTGACGTCCTTTTGTAGTGTGACATAAATTCAGCTGACTCATGTCTCATTCCTGGTTCCTGTTATTAGTGTGACAAATTCAGCTTACTCATGTCCCATTCCTGGTTCCTGTTATTAGTGTGACAAATTCAGCTTACTCATGTCCCATTCCTGGTTCCTGTTATTAGTGTGACATAAATTCAGCATTCCATGTGCCATACAATTACTGGAATTCAATATGGGATGTGACACTCACTGACTCCTTTGAACTAAGGTAAGGTCATATAAACTGTACAGTGGGGTTTCTGACTGGTGAGTTAAATAAACAAAGATTACAAACAACATAACATGAAGTTTAATGTTTAACTGCCTCAGTTTCTTTTGACACATCAGATACATTGTTAATATTTACATCAAACATAAACCCATGTAAAAAATCTAAGTTGAAGTGTCTCAAACAGTATTTTAGAGTTCCCTAGCAGTGGCAACACTCACAATGATTACAAGTTCATATTTCCACATTGATCCAGACCAGATCCCCTTTCCACGGAAAACACTTCATATGTGAAACCAGAGGAGAGAGACGGAAAGTAGATGCATGGCAGTCATCTTCAGTAGACCATTCAAAATAACTACATTGCAATGCAATAAGAGGCATATACAATATAATGTTTAGTTATGGGCACTACAAAGTTAGTTTTATAAAACTCTGTAATATGGTAAAGGTTATTGTGAAAATCTACCGCTAACACAAGTTAGAGAGCAATTGTTGTTTCTCCAATACCGCGGACAACATAACTGTTTAGTGTCCACAAATGCAGCAGTTTGTAGCTTATATTGCAAATAATACAATAATAATAGAAGGAGGCATAGGAGGATGAGGAGGAGGTGGAAGGGGATGTGGAGGAGAATGATGGAGGAGGAAGAGGATGTGGAGGAGGAGGAATAGGATGATGATGATGAGGAGGAGGATATGGAGGATGTGAATGAGGAGGATGATGATGTGGAGGAGGATGTGGAGGAAGAGGACAATGAATAGGAGGAGGAGGAAGTGGAGGAGGAGGAGGATGTGGAGAAGAAGAAGAAGAAGAAGAAGAAGGAAGAGGAGAGGGAAGATGAGGAGGAAGAGGAGAAGGGGAATGAGGATTTGGAGGAGGAGGAGGATTTGGAGGAGGAGGAGGATGTGGAGGAGGAGGAGGAATAGGATGTGGAGGAGGAGGAGGATGTGGAGGAGGAGGAAGAATAGGATGTGGAGGAGGAGGAGGAGGATGAGGAGGATATGGAGGAGGAGGAGGAAGAATAGGATGTGGAGGAGGAGGAGGATGAGGAGGATGTGGAGGAGATCAGCAATAGTAATGGTGTTACATGATCAGGACGTGTTCCAGTGTTTCCATACAGCAGCATTTTACAGCAGTAATACACTTCATCAGCAGTTTCAGACTGTCTGAAATCAGCATTGTCACAGTGTAGCCTGGTCCTACGTAGCCTGGTCCTACGTAGTCTGGTCCTACGTAGCCTGGTCCTACGTGGTCCTACGTAGCCTGGTCCTACACTGCCAGGTCCTACATAGCCTGGTCCTACACTGCCAGGTCCTACACTGCCTGGTCCTACGTAGCCTGGTCCTACGTTGTCTGGTCCTACGTAGCCTGGTCCTACGTAGCCTGGTCCTACACTGCCTGGTCCTACACTGCCTGGTCCTACACTGCCTGGTCCTACACTGCCTGGTCCTACGTAGCCTGGTCCTACGCAGCCTGGTTAATTACTGATCATTCTCAAATACAATAACATGCTATTCTCTGCAAGATGAGCGTTAGATATTTTGATTGACTCTTTATATCAAAATAATTCTAAAAATCATGTTCAAAAATCTTGAAATCAGACAGAGAAAGGTGTGGGTTGAAGTCGTCTCCTGACCACCCTCAAGCTATCAGACAGAGAAAGGTGTGGGTTGAAGTCGTCTCCTGACCACCCTCAAGCTATCAGACAGAAAAAGGTGTGGGTTGAAGTCGTCTCCTGACCACCCTCAAGCTATCAGACAGAGAAATGTGTGGGTTGAAGTAGTCTCCTGACCACCCTCAAGCTATCATCAAAACATTACAGCAAAATCACATTTCTAAAATACACCAAGAAATCAATGTTCGCTCATTCAAGTTCTTTGATGACAGCCCTTGTTGGTGTTTGATTGGACCTGCCAGTCTGAGGAAGTCCTTCCTTATAATAACTTTGTTATACGCCACAAAACACAATGGACCTCATTACATCTCTGAGTTGAGCTATTTCACATACAGATATGGAGAGCAAGCCAGCGCTGTTGACGTAAACTGGGAAAGTATTGTCCATTTCAAAGCTACTACATATTGGGGTCAATCTACAGGATTGGGGTCAATACCATTCCCAGCAGACAAAATGGACGTTGTCATGAAAACAAATGAACATGTCATGAACTACAGTATGGTAGGGTGTAATGAACTACAGTATGGTAGGGTGTCATGAACTACAGTATGGTAGGGTGTCATGAACTACAGTAGGGTATGCTGTCATGAACTACAGTATGGTAGGGTGTCATGAACTACAGTATGGTAGGGTGTAATGAACTACAGTATGGTAGGGTGTAATGAACTACAGTATGGTAGGGTGTCATGAACTACAGTATGGTAGGGTGTAATGAACTACAGTATGGTAGGGTGTAATGAACTACAGTATGGTAGGGTGTCATGAACTACAGTATGGTAGGGTGTCATGAACTACAGTATGGTAGGGTGTCATGAACTACAGTATGGTAGGGTGTCATGAACTACAGTATGGTAGGGTGTCATGAACTACAGTATGGTAGGGTGTAATGAACTACAGTATGGTAGGGTGTAATGAACTACAGTATGGTAGGGTGTCATGAACTACAGTATGGTAGGGTGTAATGAACTACAGTATGGTAGGGTGTAATGAACTACAGTATGGTAGGGTGTAATGAACTACAGTATGGTAGGGTGTCATGAACTACAGTATGGTAGGGTGTCATGAACTACAGTATGGTAGGGTGTCATGAACTACAGTATGGTAGGGTGTAATGAACTACAGTATGGTAGGGTGTAATGAACTACAGTATGGTAGGGTGTAATGAACTACAGTATGGTAGGGTGTCATGAACTACAGTATGGTAGGGTGTCATGAACTACAGTATGGTAGGGTGTCATGAACTACAGTATGGTAGGGTGTCATGAACTACAGTATGGTAGGGTGTCATGAACTACAGTATGGTAGGGTGTCATGAACTACAGTACGGTAGGGTGTCATGAACTACAGTACGGTAGGGTGTCATGAACTACAGTACGGTAGGGTGTCATGAACTACAGTACGGTAGGGTGTAATGAACTACAGTATGGTAGGGTGTCATGAACTACAGTATGGTAGGGTGTCATGAACTACAGTATGGTAGGGTGTCATGAACTACAGTATGGTAGGGTGTCATGAACTACAGTATGGTAGGGTGTAATGAACTACAGTATGGTAGGGTGTAATGAACTCCAGTATGGTAGGGTGTAATGAACTACAGTATGGTAGGGTGTAATGAACTACAGTATGGTAGGGTGTCATGAACTACAGTATGGTAGGGTGTAATGAACTACAGTATGGTAGGGTGTCATGAACTACAGTATGGTAGGGTGTCATGAACTACAGTATGGTAGGGTGTAATGAACTACAGTATGGTAGGGTGTCATGAACTACAGTATGGTAGGGTGTAATGAACTACAGTATGGTAGGGTGTAATGAACTACAGTATGGTAGGGTGTCATGAACTACAGTATGGTAGGGTGTCATGAACTACAGTATGGTAGGGTGTCATGAACTACAGTATGGTAGGGTGTAATGAACTACAGTATGGTAGGGTGTCATGAACTACAGTATGGTAGGGTGTCATGAACTACAGTACGGTAGGGTGTCATGAACTACAGTACGGTAGGGTGTCATGAACTACAGTACGGTAGGGTGTAATGAACTACAGTACGGTAGGGTGTAATGAACTACAGTACGGTAGGGTGTAATGAACTACAGTATGGTAGGGTGTCATGAACTACAGTATGGTAGGGTGTCATGAACTACAGTATGGTAGGGTGTAATGAACTACAGTAGGGTAGGGTGTCATGAACTACAGTATGGTAGGGTGTCATGAACTACAGTATGGTAGGGTGTAATGAACTACAGTATGGTAGGGTGTCATGAACTACAGTATGGTAGGGTGTCATGAACTACAGTATGGTAGGGTGTCATGAACTACAGTATGGTAGGGTGTCATGAACTACAGTATGGTAGGGTGTCATGAACTACAGTATGGTAGGGTGTAATGAACTACAGTATGGTAGGGTGTAATGAACTACAGTATGGTAGGGTGTAATGAACTACAGTATGGTAGGGTGTCATGAACTACAGTATGGTAGGGTGTCATGAACTACAGTAGGTAGGGTGTCATGAACTACAGTATGGTAGGGTGTCATGAACTACAGTATGGTAGGGTGTCATGAACTACAGTAGGGTAGGGTGTCATGAACTACAGTATGGTAGGGTGTAATGAACTACAGTATGGTAGGGTGTAATGAACTACAGTATGGTAGGGTGTCATGAACTACAGTATGGTAGGGTGTCATGAACTACAGTATGGTAGGGTGTCATGAACTACAGTATGGTAGGGTGTCATGAACTACAGTATGGTAGGGTGTAATGAACTACAGTATGGTAGGGTGTCATGAACTACAGTATGGTAGGGTGTAATGAACTACAGTAGGGTAGGGTGTAATGAACTACAGTATGGTAGGCTGTAATGAACTACAGTATGGTAGGGTGTCATGAACTACAGTATGGTAGGGTGTAATGAACTACAGTACGGTAGGGTGTAATGAACTACAGTAGGGTAGGGTGTCATGAACTACAGTAGGGTAGGGTGTAATGAATATAGTATGGTAGGGTGTAATGAACTACAGTATGGTAGGGTGTAATGAACTACAGTATGGTAGGGTGTCATGAACTACAGTAGGGTATGCTGTCATGAACTACAGTATGGTAGGGTGTCATGAACTACAGTAGGGTATTCTCCAGGATTGGGGTCAATACCATTTCGATTTCAGTCAATTCAGAAAGTTAACCCAATTTCAGTTCAAAATGTTTCTCATTGAAAAGCATTGAAGAGAATTGGAATTTGAGTGTACGTCCTGAATTGACTGGATTTGAAATGGTATTGACCCCAAACCTGGCATGCTCTATTTCTTTGGCAACTACCAGTAAATGATATATATAAAAAAACTAAAACAGTACTTAGATCTAGAACCATTAGCTTGTTGTTATATATGGTGTGGACATTGTGAGGAGTAATCTAGGATGAACTGCAAATTATCCTATTTAGATATCCTGTCATTCACTATCAATATTTATTCAATATTCAATATTTATCATTACTAAAACCAATGGTGATGAAATAACAGTACACACTCGATCACACAAACATGTAAGTATTTATAAAGAAGCAAGCAAATTAGTTTTAACAAACATAAAACAAAAAGCAATTATATACAAAAGTGTATACTAACCTAGAGAAAATAGTTCACTACTACTGTGGGACGAGAAAAAAGTTCACTACTACTGTGGGACGAGAAAAGAGTTCACTACTACTGTGGGAAGAGAAAGAGGTCACTACTACTGTGGGAACTACTACTGAAGAAAGAGGTCACTACTACTGTGGGAAGAGAAAGAGGTCACTACTACTGTGGGAAAACGAGGTCACTACTACTGTGGGAAAAGAGGTCACTACTACTGTGGGAAGAGAAAGAGGTCACTAGGTCACTACTACAGTGGGAAGAGAAAGAGGTCACTACTACTACTGTGGGAAGAGAAAGAGGTCACTACTACTGTGGGAAGAGAAAGAGGTCACTACTACTGTGGGAAGAGAAAGAGGTCACTACTACTGTGGGAAGAGAAAGAGGTCACTACTACTGTGGGAAGAGAAAGAGGTCACTACTACTGTGGGAAGAGAAAGAGGTCACTACTACTGTGGGAAGAGAAAGAGGTCACTACTACTGTGGGAAGAAAGAAACTGTGGGAAGAGTCACTACTACTGTGGGAAGAGAAAGAGGTCACTACTACTGTGGGAAGAGAAAGAGGTCACTACTACTGGGAAGAGAAAGAGGTCACTACTACTGTGGGAAGAGAAAGAGGTCACTACTACTGTGGGAAGAGAAAGAGGTCACTACTACTGTGGGAAGAGAAAGAGGTCACTACTAACGTGGGAAGAGAAAGAGGTCACTACTAACGTGGGAAGAGAAAGAGGTCAATACTACTGTGGGAAGAGAAAGAGGTCACTACTAATGTGGGAAGAGAAAGAGGTCACTACTAACGTGGGAAGAGAAAGAGGTCACTACTAATGTGGGAAGAGAAAGAGGTCACTACTACTGTGGGGAGAGAAAAGAGGTCACTACTACTGTGGGAAGAGAAAGAGGTCACTACTACTGTGGGAAGAGAAAGAGGTCACTACTACTGTGGGAAGAGAAACGAGGTCACTACTACAGTGGGAAGAGAAAGAGGTCACTACTACTGTGGGAAGAGAAAGAGGTCACTACTACTGTGGGAAGAGAAAGAGCTCACTACTACTGTGGGAAGAAAAAGAGGTCACTACTACTGTGGGAAGAGAAAAGAGGTCACTACTACTGTGGGAAGAGAAACGAGGTCACTACTACAGTGGGAAGAGAAATAGTTCACTACTACTGTGGGAAGAGAAAGAGGTCACTACTACAGTGGGAAGAGAAACGAGGTCACTACTACAGTGGGAAGAGAAAGAGGTCACTACTACTGTGGGAAGAGAAAGAAGTCACTACTAACGTGGGAAGAGAAAGAGGTCACTACTACTGTGGGAAGAGAAATGAGGTCACTACTACTGTGGGAAGAGAAAGAGGTCACTACTACTGTGGGAAGAAAAAGAGGTCACTACTACTGTGGGAAGAGAAAGAGGTCACTACTACTGTGGGAAGATAAAAGAGGTCACTACTACTGTGGGAAGAGAAAGAGGTCACTACTACTGTGGGAAGAGAAAGAGGTCACTACTACTGTGGGAAGAGAAAAGGTAAAATAGTATAATACAATCTTGAGTTACACCATGGTGTACAGTCATGGTAAAAAGTAAGTAACCCCCGGAAGGTTGTCTTTGTTTTATTTATTTGGACATATGTATATGTCATCTTCACTTCAACGCTCCTGACAAAGGTAACCTCATTTAAAACATGACACTGAAAGATTAAACTTGGCAATCATTTATTCATCAAAAAACTACAGAAATGCAATTCCATAGTGCACAAAAAATAAGTGCGCCCCTAGCTTCAATAGCTGGTGTTTCCACCCTTGGCTGAAATAACTTAATGTAGCCATTTCTAGTAACTGTCTATTAGTCTCTTACATCGACTGGGAGTAATGTCTGCCCGCTCTTCTTTACAGTACTGATTCAACTGTGTTATGTTCCAGGGCTTTCTGGCATGCACAGCCTGCTTCAAGTCCCCCGGAAGCATTTCTACAGGACTGAGATCTGAGCTTTGACTTGGCCATACCATAACCCTCCATTTGGACAGGACTGAGATCTGGGCTTTGACTCGGCCATTCCATAACCCTTCATTTCTACAGGATTGAGATCTGAGCTTTGACTTGGCCATTCCATAACCCTCCATTTCTTATTTTTTTGCCATTCTGTTGTAGCTTTGCTTGTGTGTTTTGGATCATTGTCCTGTTGAAAGATCCATATTCGGTTCAGTTTTAGTTTCTTGACAGATGGCCTCACATTCTCCTCAAGAATTCTCTATTACAGTATGGAATTCATGGTTGACTCAATGATGGCACGTTGGCCAGGCCCTGAGGCAGCAAAGCAGCCCCAAACCATAATGCCACCGTCTCCATGCTTTACTGTTGGTATGAGGTTATTCTGTTCAAAGGCAGTGTTTCGTTTTCATCAAATGTGGCGTCTAGCATTGCGGCCAAACAACTCCACCGTTGACTCATCTGTCCAGAGCACATTGTTCTAGTAGTTGTGGTCTTTACCCAGGTGTTGACTGGCAAACGGCAGTGGTGTCTTGATATTCTTTCTTTCGGTCAGGTCTTGGGTTCATTTTGGTGGGAAGACCTGTCAATTGTGTAGGTTGCCAGTGGTCTAGAATTTTCTCCATTTGTGGATGATCCGTCGGACAGTGGAACAATGTACTTCAGATTGCGTGGAAATGGATATGTAACCCCTCCCAGACTCATGGGTTTCTTCTGAGGGCCTCAGAGGTCTTTTAATCTTGGCATGATGTGTAACCACACAGCCATATGGTTAAAACCAAGTTTCTAATCTTTATGGAAGGCTGGACCCTCCCAAGGTACTCTCTAATGACTTCCTTAATGCACATTTTTTGTTGCACCTGATTCTAAGTTCAGCCATTGTAAAGGAAGGGGTATACTCACGTTTTCTGCATAAGGACATTGCATTTTTGTTTATATTAATTGCATAACATTTTCTTAGTAAATATTCAGTTACCTTTATCAAGGAATTTAACTCAAATATCCATGTGTCCAAATATATATATGTATGGAAATATATATATATATATATGTATATATATATAAAAATAATAATAAGATCCATTAGGACAGTGAGGTGAAGACAGTAAGATAGCTAGGTCCATGTGAAGTAGAGAGTAAAGGTTGAAGAACAGAGATCCATTAGGAGAGTGAGGTGAAGTGGAGTGAGAAGGTGTCTATAATAGCAGAACAAGATGAGGGGTCCTACTGATAGCCTCAGTGGAACATGCAGTGCACAACACACAAGGGGTTCTTGTCCACAAACAACTGACCCTTCCATCATAGCAGGGGATGCCCACTCCATCATCAGGCTCATAGGACAGACAGAGAGACAGGGGTGGTGATGGGGCATAGCAGGGGATGCCCACTCCATCATCAGGCTCATAGGACAGACAGAGAGACAGTGGTGGTGATGGGGCATAGCAGGGGATGCCCACTCCATCAGCAGGCTCATAGGACAGAGAGACAGTGGTGGTGATGGGGCATAGCAGGGGATGCCCACTCCATCATCAGGCTCATAGGACAGACAGAGAGACAGTGGTGGTGATGGGGCATAGCAGGGGATGCCCACTCCATCATCAGGCTCATAGGACAGACAGAGAGACAGTGGTGGTGATGGGGCAGGGGCATAGCATAGAAACTCTTACAGCAAAGCTTGGTGTAGCTTGATGTATTTCAGAATGATGATGTCTCTTACAGTGCTGTAAAATATATAAGTGGGTCACACGGACTGCTCCTTAGGGAATAGGGGCCGGGGAGCCTCGCCCTGACCTTGGGCGGGATAGCTGGCAGGGTACAGGGGGTTGTTTGAGAGAGGATGTGTGTAGGGGTTCTGGGGTAAGAAGGTAACAGAATTGCTGTAGGTCTGAGCGGGTTGAGACTCGAGACATTGTTCCTTGTTGTAGACTGGATGGTAGCTCACATGTTCAGCCGGGTTTGATAGTTCTTGCCACCCACAGTCCTGTGGAAACAAAGAGAGTCAAAGCGAACAGACCATTTTAGTGTCAGCTATAAACAAATATCAATATGGCAGTGAGAGTTCGTTGAAACTTCCGTAATCAAACAACAAACATAAGTAACACTTCACATAAATGTTTTGTTTTATATCTGTGTGATAACAATTTATTACACTTGTAACACAATGTTTCTACAGCAGTATTTACACTGTGATTAAACTGGTATAAGACCAACTAAATGTAACATTTCATCAGGGGAGGGGGGTGGAGTCATTAAAGATACCCACCTCATTAGCTTAGATGGCAACAAAGTAAATTAATATTGACTAGTCAATCTTGTGAGAGGTTTAATGCTAGTCTGCTGAATACTCAATCAGAGGTTTAATGCTAGACTGCTGGATACTCAGAGGTTTAATGCTAGTCTGCTGGATACTCAATCAGAGGTTTAATGCTAGACTGCTGGATACTCAGAGGTTTAATGCTAGTCTGCTGAATACTCAATCAGAGGTTTAATGCTAGACTGCTGGATACTCAGAGGTTTAATGCTAGTCTGCTGGATACTCAATCAGAGGTTTAATGCTAGACTGCTGGATACTCAGAGGTTTAATGCTAGTCTGCTGGATACTCAATCAGAGGTTTAATGCTAGACTGCTGGATACTCAGAGGTTTAATGCTAGTCTGCTGGATCAATCAGAGGTTTAATGCTAGACTGCTGGATACTCAGAGGTTTAATGCTAGACTGCTGGATACTCAGAGGTTTAATGCTAGACTGCTGGATACTCAATCAGAGGTTTAATGCTAGACTGCTGGATACTCAGAGGTTTAATGCTAGACTGCTGGAATACTCAATCAGAGGTTTAATGCTAGACTGCTGGATACTCAGAGGTTTAATGCTAGACTGCTGGATACTCAGAGGTTTAATGCTAGACTGCTGAATACTCAATCAGAGGTTTAATGCTAGACTGCTGGATACTCAGAGGTTTAATGCTAGACTGCTGGATACTCAGAGGTTTAATGCTAGACTGCTGGATACTCAATCAAACAGGAGTTGCCTCTTAACTGTTGACATTGAGACTGGTGTTTTGCGGGTACTATTTACTGAAGCTGCCAGTTGAGGACTTGTGAGGCATCTGTTTCTCAAACTAGACACTAATGTACTTGTCCTCTTGCTCAGTTGTGCACCGGGGCCACCCACTTCTCATTCTATTCTGGTTCGATCCAGTTTGTACTGTTCTGTGAAGGGAGTAGTACATAGCGTTGCATGATATCTTCAGTTTGTTGGCAATTCATTTCTCAGAAAAAGAATAGACTGACAAGTTTTAGAAGAAAGATCTTTGTTTCTGGCCATTTTGTGCATGCAATCGAACCCACAAATGCTGACGCTGCAGATACTCAACTAGTCTAAAGAAGGCCAGTTGTAAATGCTTCTTTAAATCAGCACAACAGCTTTCAGCTGTGCTAACATATTTGCAAAAGGGTTTTCTAATGATCAAATAGCCTTTTAAAATGATAAACTTGGATTAGCTAACACAATGTCACCAAAGCCCCATATGCTACCCACCACTGCGAACTGTATGCTGTCGTTGGCTGGTCCTCGCTACATATTCGTCACCAAACCCACTGGCTCCAGGTCATCTAGAAGTCTTTGCTAGGTAAAGCCCTGCCTTATCTCAGCTCACTGGTCACCATAGCAACACCCAATCGTAACACGCGTCCAGCAGGAATATTTCACAGGTCATCTGCCAAAGCCAACACCTCCTTTGGCCCCCTTTTCTTCCAGTTCTCGGCTGCCAATGACTGGAACGAATTGCAAAATCACTGAAGTTGGAGACGTATATCTCCCTCACTATCTTTAAGCGTCAGCTATCAGAGCAGCTTACCGATCGCTGCAGCTGTACACAACCAATCTGTAAATAGCCCAGCCAACCAACTACCTACCTCATCCCCATATTGTTTTTGTTTTTCTGCTCTTTTGCACACCTGTATTTCTACTTGCACATCCTCATCTGCACATCTATCACTCCAGTGTAAATTGCTAAATTGTAATTACTTTGCCACTATTGTAATATTTATTGCCTTACCTCCTTACTTAACTTGCAAACACTGTACACAGATTTTTCTATTGTGTTATTGACTGTACGATTATTTATTCCATGTGTAACTCTGTGTTGTTTGTGTCACACTGCTTTGCTTTATCTTAACCAGGTCGCAGTTGTAAATGAGAACTTGTTCTCAACTGGCCTACCTGGTTAAATAAAGGTGAAATAAAAATGTATTTAAAAAAATGTGCCATTGGAACACAGGAGTGATGGTTGCTAATAATGCTCGCATCCGCTACAAGACCATGGTGCTTGCCTACGGAGCTGTGAGGGGAACGGCACCTCAGTACCTCCAGGCTCTGATCAGGCCCTACACCCAAACAAGGGCACTGCGTTCATCCACCTCTGGCCTGCTCGCCTCCCTACCACTGAGGAAGTACAGCTCCCGCTCAGCCCAGTCAAAACTGTTCGCTGCTCTGGCCCCCCAATGGTGGAACAAACTCCCTCACGACGCCAGGACAGCGGAGTCAATCACCACCTTCCGGAGACACCTGAAACCCCACCTCTTTAAGGAATACCTAGGATAGGATAAGTATTCCCTCTCCCCCCCCCTTTAAGATTTAGATGCACTATTGTAAAGTGACTGTTCCACTGGATGTCATAAGGTGAATGCACCAATTTGTAAGTCGCTCTGGATAAGAGCGTCTGCTAAATGACTTAAATGTAAATGTAAAATAATGGGCCTCTCTATGCCTATGTAGATATTCCATTAAAAATCTGCAGTTTCCAGCTACAATAGTAATTTACAACATTAACAAAGTCTACACTGTATTTCTGATCAAGTTGATGTTATCTATTTTAATGGACAAAAAAACAGTTTTTCTTTATAAAACAAGGACATTTCTAAGTGACCCCAAACTTCTGATCGGTAGGGTGTATCTTTTAACATGGTTTTAACATACATATTTTCCCTTGATATTAAAGTGAGATGAATTAATTGCTGTTTAATCTCAGTTGATTATCATACTGTGTATTGATGATTGATCAAACTTGCTTCCGCATTTATAGTTAATTCAATTGTGCAACTTCCTCTTCGAAAACGTAATTTTATAAAATATTTGTTTGAATGTGAAGATAATAAGTAATAACTAAGTAACTTCCGTATTTGTGATTTCAATAAAGCGGCATTTTACCAATGCTCCCTCCAAAGAATGTGGCACTGAGCAAGTTTCAGGTCTGCTGAGCGCAAACTTCTGGCACGTATTTCTGGCACCTTCTGGCGAGTGTTTACTGTGAACACTGAGGCTGTACCCGCTTTAAGTTACAGTTATAACAGTGGCCAAGTAGACTACTGTGGCTGTTTGATCATAAGGTAGGCCTGCCAGAGTGGCCTACCATCAAAAACAATGGAGAAAAGCATCCCATAACATTTTAACATGGAAATAGCTGTTCTATCATTCAGCCTACAGTAGCAGCCAATGTGTGGTGTTCAATATAGGCCTACATTCCATGAGACTTTTGAAAAAAAATGGTTGGGATTTACATGAACCTGTTTAACCACTTTTCCTTCAGACAAGGTGACTGAACATGCTGTTGTGTTGTTTGATGCAAGAAACCACTTTACAAAATAAAAGTGGTTATTATTCCCAATCCATTATTACAGAGAATCAGACAAATGATGCTACCCTCTGCCTATTGGCTACTTGTTCAAGACTGTCTCAAAATACAACACTGCCCCTTTAAGACAGAAAAAACACTCTTTACCTGACTTTCTTTTCAAAGATGTCTAGAAATGTGCACATTTTGTGCTCTTGCAGGAAGCAATCACTCCCCTATTCCTGACTACACATTATCTATAACTGGGCTAATATCTCACTAACTGGCAAAGGATATGAACAAATATGCACACATAGCTACATGCAGCTCTCGCTTTGATCTTAAAACAAGCAAATCTACTCGCAACCACTCATGCTCTAAACACAGTCCAGTTCAAAGTGAAGGGCACAGATCCATATATAGTAAGGGTCTATTTGCATATAGGGATACTATAGCTCTGATTGGTTATGGCGCACCGGTCTGTGTAGAGTATGGGCCTGAGTCATGGCTGTCAATGCAATAGAATACTACTCCAATATACTCTGCCTACAAGAAAATATCTTGCACTGTTTGTTTCATGTCAGTATGTTGCATTGAAAGTGGCTAATATTGTATTGATTCAATCACAATTCCCACAGTAGAGGGAAACTTTGATAGAATTAACTAAAGGGGAAAACGAGAAAGGTGAGTGAAGTTCAATCTCGTGCTTCTCTGTGTGGGCTGATATTTATTCTCTGTGGCAGTCCCTGCGCAGCCGCGTACAAGTGCAGTTTAATTTATTCTCTGTGTCAGTCCCTGCACGTACGAGTGCAGTTTAATTTATTCTCTGTGAAAGTCCCTGCGCGGCCGCGTACGAGTGCAGTTTAGAGGGAACATTGATTACTACAAACATTTTTACTCTAAATCAAATTAGACAATTAGTCTAATCAACTTTTACATAGACATCCTAAAAACAAACGTGAATGTAATGCTGATTAGTTGAAATGACAGACAAACAGTATGTAAACATAAAAACAAAAGAATATTAAAGATGAGAAAAGGGAGATGAAACATCAACTTACAAACTGCCCCCCAGCATCTTTACATCTATGATAAGGAGGATCCCAGATCTGTTCGTTGGTAGGGGCAACAAATCCACAGATAATACAAAAATAATTATACAATCATTTGAAAAAGGGGGGGGGGTTACAGTATGGCCTGTTGCAGGGCAAACAGACATCTTCACTTATCTAGAACAATAATAATAATAATAATAATAATAATAGGTATGGGTTGAGCAGAGGGAGGGTTGTCAGCTGGAATGATACCTGTGGTAGCAGACAGTTTGGGTTGAGCGTGGAAAACATATATACATTTTTGTAAAGGGATCAGAACACATATAGGGCAAAGGATTTAACGTTTATACCAAGGTCAACCATTTCTAGCCCAAACCATTGACCAACAAATGTCATTTCAAACAAACAAACCCAACAGATAAGGGAAAAGGGGATCAACAGAGACATGTGACCAGCATCAACATATGAAGACAGAAAGACAAGACAGATGTCAGGGGTTATATCCTTCCTGTTTGGCCCTGTCCGGGGGTGTCCTCGGATGGGGCCACAGTGTCTCCTGACCCCTCCTGTCTCAGCCTCCAGTATTTATGCTGCAGTAGTTTGTGTCGGAGGGCTAGGGTCAGTTTGTTATATCTGGAGTACTTCTCCTGTCCTATTCGGTGTCTGTGTGAATCTAAGTGTGCGTTCTCTAATTCTCTCCTTCTTTCTTTCTCTCTCTCGGAGGACCTGAGCCCTAGGACCATGCCCCAGGACTACCTGACATGATGAGTCCTTGCTGTCCCCAGTCCACCTGGCCATGCTGCTGCTCCAGTTTCAACTGACCTGAGCCCTAGGACCATGCCCCAGGACTACCTGACATGATGACTCCTTGCTGTCCCCAGTCCACCTGGCCATGCTGCTGCTCCAGTTTCAACTGTTCTGCCTTACTATTATTCGACCATGCTGGTCATTTATGAACATTTGAACATCTTGGTCATGTTGGCCACCCCACATAGCCTGGTTCCTCTCTAGGTTTCTTCCTAGGGTTTGGCCTTTCTCGGGAGTTTTTCCTAGCCACCGTGCTTCTACACCTGCATTGCTTGCTGTTTGGGGTTTTAGGCTGGGTTTCTGTACAGCACTTTGCGATATCAGCTGATGTAGGAAGGGCTATATAAATACACTTGATTTGATTTGATTAACTAGTCCTCCGGGTCCACACTCCCAAGTCATTAACTAGCCCGCCTGGTCCACACTCCCAAGTCATTAACTAGCCCTCCGGGTCCACACTCCCAAGTCATTATAACTAGCCCTCCGGGTCCACACTCCAAGTCATTAACTAGCCCTCCGGATCCACACTCCCAAGTCATTGACTAGACCAGAGGTCCAGACTCCCAAGTCATTGACTAGACCAGAGGTCCACACTCCCAAGTCATTGACTAGACCAAGGTCCAGACGTGAGTTTGAGGGGACTAGACCAGAGGTCCAGACTCCCAAGTCATTGACTAGACCAAAGGTCCAGACTCCCAAGTCATTGACTAGACCAAGGTCCAGACGTGAGTTTGAGGGGACTAGACCAAAGGTCCAGACTCCCAAGTCATTGACTAGACCAAAGGTCCAGACTCCCAAGTCATTGACTAGACCAAGATCCAGACGTGAGTTTGAGGGGACTAGACCAAAGGTCCAGACGTGAGTTTGAGGGGACTAGACCAAGGTCCAGACGTGAGTTTGAGGGGACTAGACCAGAGGTCCAGACGTGAGTTTGAGGGGACTAGACCAAGGTCCAGACGTGAGTTTGAGGGGACTAGACCAGAGGTCCAGACGTGAGTTTGAGGGGACTAGACCAGAGGTCCAGACGTGAGTTTGAGGGGACTAGACCAGAGGTCCAGACGTGAGTTTGAGGGGACTAGACCAGAGGTCCAGACGTGAGTTTGAGGGGACTAGACCAGAGGTCCGGACGTGAGTTTGAGGGGACTAGACCAGAGGTCCGGACGTGAGTTTGAGGGGACTAGACCAAGGTCCAGACGTGAGTTTGAGGGGACTAGACCAAGGTCCAGACGTGAGTTTGAGGGGACTAGACCAAGGTCCAGACGTGAGTTTGAGGGGACTAGACCAGAGGTCCAGACGTGAGTTTGAGGGGACTAGACCAAGGTCCAGACGTGAGTTTGAGGGGACTAGACCAAGGTCCAGACGTGAGTTTGAGGGGACTAGACCAGAGGTCCAGACGTGAGTTTGAGGGGACTAGACCAAGGTCCAGACGTGAGTTTGAGGGGACTAGACCAGAGGTCCAGACGTGAGTTTGAGGGGACTAGACCAGAGGTCCAGACGTGAGTTTGAGGGGACTAGACCAGAGGTCCAGACGTGAGTTTGAGGGGACTAGACCAGAGGTCCAGACGTGAGTTTGAGGGGACTAGACCAGAGGTCCGGACGTGAGTTTGAGGGGACTAGACCAAGGTCCAGACGTGAGTTTGAGGGGACTAGACCAAGGTCCAGACGTGAGTTTGAGGGGACTAGACCAAGGTCCAGACGTGAGTTTGAGGGGACTAGACCAGAGGTCCAGACGTGAGTTTGAGGGGACTAGACCAAGGTCCAGACGTGAGTTTGAGGGGACTAGACCAAGGTCCAGACGTGAGTTTGAGGGGACTAGACCAGAGGTCCAGACTCCCAAGTCATTGACTAGACCAAGGTCCAGACGTGAGTTTGAGGGGACTAGACATTCTGCGTATCGCTTTAATTATTTATCTCTGGAGGCACTGTTACTGTTTAAAGTTCAGAGTCAGATGTTTTCCTAAAAACAAGTACCTCCTTCATTTTGAAGTTCTCTAATTAATTTGCATTTTGCCTAAGTCAGAACTTCCACTTAATGGTGGGTGAAGACCATACCCGAAGATCAACATAGTTTGACAAATAAGGCCTCAGGAGGGAAAGCATTAACAATGGAAAGAACGTACTTTTAAAACCTCTACAGGATCAAGAGGTTGTAAGTAACAAGAACATTTCCCAGGACATAGACATATCTGATATGGGCAGAAAGCTTAAATTCATGTTAATCTAACTACACTGTCCAATTTACAGTAGCTATTACAGTGAAAGAATATGATGCTATTGTTTGAGGAGAGTGCACAGTTATGAACTTGAAAATGTATCAATAAACCAATTAGGCACATTTGTGCAGACTTGATACAACATTTTGAACAGAAATTCAATGGTTCATTGGATCAGTCTAAAACTTTGCACATACACTGCTGCCATCTATTGGCCAACATCTAAATTGTGCCTAAACAGGAATAATACATTGTGGCCTAACATGTTTTTTTCTTTGTATCACCAGATCTAATGATTTTTATTCTTTCACATTTCCACAAAGTGTTTCCTTACAAATGGTGTCAAGAATGTGTATACCCTTGCTTTACGAATTAAGCTACAGGACGTTACATTTCGTGTCAATTTAGGCAAAACATTTAAAATAAAGTGTCAGATCCTTTAGTAATATGACTGGTTTTGGGAAAAGCAACCAAGAGGGTCTGACAGAATTCACTAGACGTCTACAACAACAGCTGTGATTTGGAGGTCTGACCGAAGTCATTAGACGTCTACAACAACAGCTATGATTTGGAGGTCTGATAGAATTCATTAGACATCTGCATCAACAGCTGTGATTTGAGGGTCTGATAGAATTCATTAGACATCTGCATCAACACAGCTGTGATTTGTAGGTCTGACCGAATTCATTAGATATCTACAACCACTAATTCCCTGTGTATGAGGCCTTATTTCCAGGACTCTGGAGAAATCTATGACAATAGATGGTGCGGTATGGGCCGATTCCAGGTTCTGACCCGTGGAGGACTGAATGCCTGACTACAGAACAAGTGGACGAATCTGGATCTTTTATTTGTGGGGAATTTATATCTGATGAGACCGTTTTTGATGTTTAGGGAGGCTAGGTTGTATCCCATCTCAATATTAGACTGTTTTTTAATGAAGATTGTAATGAAAATCCTGATAAGAAGAGTTATGATTCGGATGTAGGCCTGAGAAACAGTTATGGCGAATGCAAGTGTTGGGTTATGTTTAGGTGATGTTTTGATGACAAGAAATATCTCTAATAAAAATAGAAATGGGCTTTTCAATATTACAATATAACTACAATGTGTGTTTGAATATATATATATATATATATATATATAATATTTAATATTTAATCAAAGGGTGGATATGTTAAGGGAATTTTTATCAATGATGACTAATTATGTATACATTTCAATCAGGACTGACTAGTCCAAATGTTATTATGTACTGTACATAATGAATTCTCTCTTGCTACCATTCCCAATTGTATATAATATAGTCAGGAGTTTAGTAACAATGATGGTCTGTTCCTTTGTACAAATGAATGAACTATCTCCAGGTGGCAGGGATGGACTATCTCCAGACTGTCTAGAATGCTGATTTATACTGACTGACCTTGACTTCAGGCGAGGAGGGAAGGCTCGAGAACTATAGGGCCTCTCTAACGGTGTCATGAAGAGATAGAACATTTAGAAAACGCGGATGTCATTTTCAGTTTATAACCTGTGGAAAAATGTGTATGTAGTAGTACTCTCTTGAATGAAACGCTGTTACCTGACTTTTAAGACCGGGGCTCCGTCAATTCTTATAAAAAATATTGCGTCTTACAATCCCATAGAATGCATTGACAGAGTAATTAATTCTGATTGGGAAATAATACAGAGGAATTTAGAATTCCTTTAACACCTATAGACAAATACTATTCCCTATAGACAAATACTATTCCCTATAGACAAATACTATTCCCTATAGACAAACACGATTCCCTATAGTCACACTCTATTCCCTATAGACAAACACTATTCCCTATAGACAAATACTATTCCCTATAGACAAATACTATTCCCTATAGACAAACACGATTCCCTATAGTCACACTCTATTCCCTATAGACAAACACTATTCCCTATAGACAAACACGATTCCCTATAGACAAACACTATTCCCTATAGACAAACACTATTCCCTATAGACAAACACGATTCCCTATAGTCACACACTATTCCCTATAGTCACACTCTATTCCCTATAGTCAAACACTATTCCCTATAGTCACACTCTATTCCCTATAGTCACACACTATTCCCTATAGACAAACACTATTCCCTATAGACAAACACTATTCCCTATAGTCACACTCTATTCCCTATAGTCACACTCTATTCCCTATAGTCACACACTATTCCCTATAGTCACACTCTATTCCCTATAGTCACACTCTATTCCCTATAGTCACACTCTATTCCCTATAGTCACACACTATTCCCTATAGTCACACTCTATTCCCTATAGTCACACTCTATTCCCTATAGTCACACACTATTCCCTATAGTCACACTCTATTCCCTATAGTCACACTCTATTCCCTATAGTCACACACTATTCCCTATAGACAAACACTATTCCCTATAGTCACACTCTATTCCCTATAGTCACACTCTATTCCCTATAGTCACACTCTATTCCCTATAGACAAACACTATTCCCTATAGTCACACACTATTCCCTATAGTCACACACTATTCCCTATAGTCACACTCTATTCCCTATAGTCACACACTATTCCCTATAGTCACACTCTATTCCCTATAGTCACACTCTATTCCCTATAGTCACACACTATTCCCTATAGACAAACACTATTCCCTATAGTCACACTCTATTCCCTATAGTCACACTCTATTCCCTATAGTCACACTCTATTCCCTATAGTCACACTCTATTCCCTATAGTCACACACTATTCCCTATAGACAAACACTATTCCCTATAGACAAACACTATTCCCTATAGACAAACACTATTCCCTATAGACAAACACTATTCCCTATAGACAAACACTATTCCCTATAGTCACACTCTATTCCCTATAGTCACACTCTATTCCCTATAGTCACACTCTATTCCCTATAGTCACACTCTATTCCCTATAGTCACACACTATTCCCTATAGACAAACACTATTCCCTATAGACAAACACTATTCCCTATAGTCACACTCTATTCCCTATAGTCACACACTATTCCCTATAGACAAACACTATTCCCTATAGACAAACACTATTCCCTATAGTCACACTCTATTCCCTATAGTCACACTCTATTCCCTATAGTCACACACTATTCCCTATAGTCACACTCTATTCCCTATGGTCACACTCTATTCCCTATAGTCACACACTATTCCCTATAGTCACACTCTATTCCCTATAGTCACACTCTATTCCCTATAGTCACACACTATTCCCTATAGTCACACTCTATTCCCTATAGTCACACTCTATTCCCTATAGTCACACACTATTCCCTATAGTCACACTCTATTCCCTATAGTCACACTCTATTCCCTATAGTCACACACTATTCCCTATAGACAAACACTATTCCCTATAGTCACACTCTATTCCCTATAGTCACACTCTATTCCCTATAGTCACACTCTATTCCCTATAGACAAACACTATTCCCTATAGTCACACACTATTCCCTATAGTCACACACTATTCCCTATAGTCACACTCTATTCCCTATCGTCACACTCTATTCCCTATAGTCACACACTATTCCCTATCGTCACACTCTACTCCCTATCGTCACACTCTACTCCCTATCGTCACACTCTACTCCCTATCGTCACACTCTACTCCCTATAGTCACACTCTATTCCCTATCGGCACACTCTACTCCCTATCGGCACACTCTACTCCCTATCGTCACACTCTACTCCCTATCGTCACACTCTACTCCCTATCGTCACACTCTATTCCCTATAGTCACACTCTATTCCCTATAGTCATACACTATTCCCTATAGACAAACACTATTCCCTATAGACAAACACTATTCCCTATAGACAAACACTATTCCCTATAGTCACACACTATTCCCTATAGTCACACACTATTCCCTATAGACACACACTATTCCCTATAGACAAACACTATTCCCTATAGACAAACACTATTCCCTATAGACAAACACTATTCCCCATAGACAAGCACTATTGCCTATAGTCACACACTAGTCCATATAGTCACACACTAGTCCCTGTAGTCACACACTAGTCCCTATAGTTTTTTAATTTGACCTTTATTTAACCAGGCAAGTCAGTTAAGAACATATTCTTATTTTCAATGACGTCCTGGGAACAGTGGGTTAACTGCCTGTTCAGGGGCAGAATGACAGATTTGTACCTTGTCAGCTCGGGGGTTTGAACTCGCAACCTTCCGGTTACTAGTCCAACGCTCTAACCACTAGGCTACGCTGCCACGATACTATTCCCTAAGAACAAGCACGTTTCCCTATAGACAAGCACTATTCCCTATAGTCACACACTATTCCGTATAGTCACACACTATTCCCTATAGACAAGCACTATTCCCTATAGTCACACGCTATTCCCAAAAGTCACACGCTATTCCCAAAAGTCACACGCTATTCCCTATCGTCACACTCTATTCCCTATCGTCACACTCTATTCCCTATCGTCACACTCTATTCCCTATCGTCACACTCTATTCCATATAGTCACACTATTCCCTATTCCCTATCCCTATCGTCACACTCCATATAGTCACACTCTATTCCCTATCACACTCTACTCCCTATCGTCACACTCCCTATTCCACTATAGTCACACTCTATTCCCTATCGTCACACTCTATTCCCTATCCCTATTCCACACTCTATTCCCTATCGTCAGTCACACTCTATTCCCTATAG
>NC_060185.1:837096-856200 GCF_021184085.1 Oncorhynchus gorbuscha
TAATCTTCAGTGACAGTGGTCAGGATGAGGTAGGCCTAACATCATCTTCAGTAACAGTGGTCAGGATGAGGTAGGCTTAACATCATCTTCAGTAACAGTGGTCAGGATGAGGTAGGCCTAACATAATCTTCAGCAGCAGTAGTCAGGATGAGGTAGGCCTAACATCATCTTCAGTAACAGTGGTCAGGATGAGGTAGGCCTAACATCATCTTCAGTAACAGTGGTCAGGATGAGGTAGGCCTAACATAATCTTCAGTGACAGTGGTCAGGATGAGGTAGGCCTAACATCATCTTCAGTAACAGTGGTCAGGATGAGGTAGGCCTAACATCATCTTCAGTAACAGTGGTCAGGATGAGGTAGGCTTAACATCATCTTCAGTAACAGTGGTCAGGATGAGGTAGGCCTAACATAATCTTCAGCAGCAGTAGTCAGGATGAGGTAGGCCTAACATCATCTTCAGTAACAGTGGTCAGGATGAGGTAGGCCTAACATCATCTTCAGTAACAGTAGTCAGGATGAGGTAGGCCTAACATCATCTTCAGCAGCAGTAGTCAGGATGAGGTAGGCCTAACATCATCTTCAGTAACAGTGGTCAGGATGAGGTAGGCATAACATTCATCTTCAGTAACAGTGGTCAGGATGAGGTAGGCTTAATATCATCTTCAGTAACAGTGGTCAGGATGAGATAGGCCTAACATCATCTTCAGCAGCAGTAGTCAGGATGAGGTAGGCATAACATCATCTTTAGCAGCAGTAGCCAAGATGAGATAGGCCTAACATCATCTTCAGCAGCAGTGGTCAGGATGAGGTAGCCTTAACATCATCTTCAGCAGCAGTGCTCAGGTTGAGGTAGGCACAACATTCCCTTCAGCAGCAGTGGTCAGGATGAGGTAGGCATACAATCCCTTCAGCAGCAGTGGTCAGGATGAGGTAGGCATAACATTCCTTCAGCAGCAGTGGTCAGGATGAGGTAGGCATAACATCATCTTCAGCAGCAGTGGTCAGGATGAGGTAAGCATAACATCATCTTCAGAAGCAGTGGTTAGGATGAGGTAGGCATAACATAATCTTCAGCAGCAGTGGTCAGGATGAGGAAGGCAAAACATCATTTTCAGCAGCAGTAGTCAGGAGGAGGTAGGCATAACATTCCCTTCAGCAGCAGTGGTCAGGATGAGGTAGACCTAACATCATCTTCAGCAGCAGTGGTCAGGATGAGGTAGGCCTAACATCATTTTCAGCAGCAGTGGTCAGGATGAGGTAGGCTTAATATCATCTTCAGCAGCAGTGGTCAGGATGAGGTAGACATAACATTCCCTTCAGCAGCAGTAGTCAGGATGAGGTAGACATAACATCATCTTCAGTAACAGTGGTCAGGATGAGGTAGGCCTAACATAATCTTCAGTGACAGTGGTCAGGATGAGGTAGGCCTAACATCATCTTCAGTAACAGTGGTCAGGATGAGGTAGGCCTAACATCATCTTCAGTAACAGTGGTCAGGATGAGGCAGGCTTAACATCATCTTCAGTAACAGTGGTCAGGATGAGGTAGCCTAACATAATCTTCAGCAGCAGTAGTCAGGGGATGAGGTAGGCCTAACATCATCTCAGTAACAGTGGTCAGGATGAGGTGGTACCTAACACTTCAGTAACAGGTCATGGATGATAGAGGTTCCACATCATCTCTCTCTCAGTTGTTGTTAGTCAGACGAGGTAGGCCCTAACATCATCTCAGTAATTATGGTCAGGATGAGGCATTCAACACTCATCTTCAGTAACAGTATCAGGATGAGGGTGATGGGCTAACACTCATCTCTCTGAAGTAACATGGTCAGGATGAGATAGGCCTAACATCATCTTCAGCAGCAGAACAGATGAGGTAGGGCATAACATCTATCTTTAGCAGCAGTAGCCAGGATGAGATAGGCCTAACATCATTTCTCAGCAGCAGTGGTCAGGATGAGGTAGGCCTAACATCATCTCCCAGCAGCAGTGCTCAGGCTGAGGTAGGCATAACATTCCCTTCAGCAGCAGTGGTCAGGATGAGGTAGGCATACACACCTTCAGCAGCAGTGGTCAGGATGAGGCAGGCATAACATTCCCTTCAGCAGCAGTGGTCAGGATGAGGTAGGCATAACACCCCTTCAGCAGCAGTGGTCAGGATGAGTAAGCATAACATCATCTTCAGAAGCAGTGGTTAGGATGAGGTAGGCATAACATAATCTTTCAGCAGCAGTGGTCAGGATGAGGAAGGCAAAACATCATTTTCAGCAGCAGTAGTCAGGAGGAGGTAGGCACAACATTCCCTTCAGCAGCTGTGGTCAGGATGAGACCTAACATCATCTTCAGCAGCAGTGGTCAGGATGAGGTAGGCCTAACATTCCCTTCAGCAGTGGTCAGGATGAGGTAGGCTTAATATCATCTTCAGCAGCAGTGGTCAGGATGAGGTAGACATAACATTCCCTTCAGCAGCAGTAGTCAGGATGAGGTAGACATAACATCATCTCTCAGCAGCATTAGTCAGGGGATGAGGTAGGGCCTAACACTTCCATAATTCAGTAACAGTGGTCAGGATGAGGTAGGCTTAATATCATCCAGCAGCAGTGGTCAGGGGATGAGGTAGGCCTAACATCATCTTCAGTAACAGTGGTCAGGATGAGGTAGGCCTAACATCATCTTCAGTAACAGTGGTCAGATGAGGTAGGCCTAACATCATCTCAGCAGCAGTAGTCAGATGAGGTAGGCCTAACATCATCTTCAGTAACAGTGGTCAGGATGAGGTAGGGGCCTAACATCATCTTCAGTAACAGTGGTCAGGATGAGGTAGGCCTAACATCATCTTCAGTAACAGTGGTCAGGATGAGATAGGCCTAACATCATCTTCAGCAGCAGTAGCAGGATGAGGGTAGGCATACATCATCTTTAGCAGCAGTAGCCAAGATGAGATAGGCCTAACATCATCTTCAGCAGCAGTGGTCAGATGAGGTAGGCCTAACATCATCTTCAGCAGCAGTGCTCAGGCTGAGGTAGGCATAACATTCCCTTCAGCAGCAGTGGTCAGGATGAGGTAGGCATACAATTCCTTCAGCAGCAGTGGTCAGGATGAGGTAGGCATAACATTCCCTTCAGCAGCAGTGGTCAGGATGAGGTAGGCATAACATTCCCTTCAGCAGCAGTGGTCAGGATGAGGTAAGCATAACATCATCTTCAGCAGCAGTGGTTAGGATGAGGTAGGCATAACATAATCTTCAGCAGCAGTGGTCAGGATGAGGAAGGCAAAACATCATTTTCAGCAGCAGTAGTCAGGAGGAGGTAGGCATAACATCATCTTCAGCAGCAGTGGTCAGGATGAGGTAGGCCTAACATTCCCTTCAGCAGCAGTGGTCAGGATGAGGTAGGCATAACATTCCCTTCAGCAGCAGTAGTCAGGATGAGGTAGACACATAACATCATCTTCAGCAGCATTATCAGGTGATTATAGCTCCAACATCATATTCAGTAACAGTGGTCAGGATGAGGTAGGCTTAATATCATCTTCAGCAGCAGTGGTCAGGATGAGGTAGGCATAACATTCCCTTCAGCAGTGGTCAGGATGAGGTAGGCCTAACATCATCTTCAGCAGCAGTGGTCAGGATGAGGTAGGCCTAAACATTTCCCTTCAGCAGCAGTGGTCAGGATGAGGTAGGCCCAACATTCCCTTCAGCAGCAGTGGTCAGGATGAGGTAGGCATAACATTCCCTTCAGCAGCAGTGGTCAGGATGAGGTAGGCCTAACATTCCTTCAGCAGCAGTGGTCCGGGATGAGGTAGGCCTAACATTCCCTTCAGCAGCAGTGGTCAGGATGAGGTAGGCCTAACATTCCCTTCAGCAGCAGTGGTCAGGATTAGGTAGGCATAACATCATCTTCAGCAGCAGTGGTCAGGATGAGGTAGGCATAACATCATCTTCAGCAGCAGTGGTCAGGATGAGGTAGGCCTAACATTCCCTTCAGCAGCAGTGGTCAGGATGAGGTAGGCATAACATTCCCTTCAGCAGCAGTGGTCAGGATGAGGTATACATAACATTCCCTTCAGCAGCAGTAGTCAGAGGTAGACATAACATCATCTTCAGCAGCATTAGTCAGGATGAGGTAGGCCTAACATAATCTTCAGTGATAGTGGTCAGGATGAGGTAGGCCTAACATCATCTTCAGTAACAGTGGTCAGGATGAGGTAGGCCTAACATCATCTTCAGTAACAGTGGTCAGGATGAGGTAGGCTTAACATCATCTTCAGCAGCATTAGTCAGGATGAGATGAGGCCTAACATAATCTTCAGTAACAGTGGTCAGGATGAGGTAGGCCTAACATCATCTTCTTCAGCAGCAGTAGTCAGGATGAGGTAGGCCTAACACATCTTCAGCAGCAGTGGTCAGATGAGGGTAGGCCTAACATCATCTTCAGCAGCAGTGGTCAGGATGAGGTAGGCCTAACATCATCTTCAGCAGCAGTGGTCAGATGAGGTAGGCCTAACATCATCTTCAGCAGCAGTGGTCAGGATGAGGTAGGCCTAACATCATCTTCAGCAGCAGTGGTCAGGATGAGGTAGGCCTAACATCATCTTCAGCAGCAGTGGTCAGGATGAGGTAGGCCTAACATCATCTTCAGCAGCAGTGGTCAGGATGAGGTAGGCCTAACATTCCCTTCAGCAGCAGTGGTCAGGATGAGGTAGGCTTAATATCATCTTCAGCAGCAGTGGTCAGGATGAGGTAGCCCTAACATCATCTTCAGTAACAGTGGTCAGGATGAGGTAGGCCTAACATCATCTTCAGCAGCAGTGGTCAGGATGAGGTAGGCCTAACATTCCCTTCAGCAGCAGTGGTCAGGATCAGGTAGGCATAACATTCCCTTCAGCAGCAGTGGTCAGGATGAGGTAGGCTTAATATCATCTTCAGCAGCAGTGGTCATGATGAGGTAGACATAACATTCCCTTCAGCAGCAGTAGTCAGGATGAGGTAGACATAACATCATCTTCAGCAGCATTAGTCAGGATGAGGTAGGCCTAACATCATATTCAGTAACAGTGGTCAGGATGAGGTAGGCCTAACATCATCTTCAGCAGCAGTAGTCAGGATGAGGTAGGCCTAACATCATCTTCAGTAACAGTGGTCAGGATGAGGTAGGCATAACATCATCTTCAGAAGCAGTGGTTAGGATGAGGTAGGCATAACATAATCTTCAGCAGCAGTGGTCAGGATGAGGTAGGCAAAACATCATTTTCAGCAGCAGTAGTCAGGAGGAGGTAGGCATAACATTCCCTTCAGCAGCAGTGGTCAGGATGAGGTAGGCCTAACATCATCTTCAGTAACAGTGGTCAGGATGAGATAGGCCTAACATCATCTTCAGCAGCAGTAGTCAGGATGAGGTAGGCATAACATCATCTTTAGCAGCAGTAGCCAGGATGAGATAGGCCTAACATCATCTTCAGCAGCAGTGGTCAGGATGAGGTAGGCCTAACATCATCTTCAGCAGCAGTGCTCAGGTTGAGGTAGGCATAACATTCCCCTTCAGCAGCAGTGGTCAGGATGAGGTAGGCATACAATTCCTTCAGCAGCAGTGGTCAGGATGAGGTAGGCATAACATTCCCTTCAGCAGCAGTGGTCAGGATGAGGTAGGCATAACATTCCCTTCAGCAGCAGTGGTCAGGATGAGGTAGGCTTAATATCATCTTCAGCAGCAGTGGTCAGGATGAGGTAGACATAACATTCCCTCAGCAGCAGTAGTCAGGATGAGGTAGACATAACATCATCTTCAGCAGCATTAGTCAGGATGAGGTAGGCCTTAACATCATCTTCAGCAGCAGTGGTCAGGATGAGGTAGGCCTAACATTCCCTTCAGCAGCAGTGGTCAGGATGAGGTAGGCCTAACATTCCCTTCAGCAGCAGTGGTCAGGATGAGGTAGGCCTAACATTCCCTTCAGCAGCAGTGGTCAGGATGAGGTAGGCCTAACATTCCCTTCAGCAGCAGTGGTCAGGATTAGGTAGGCATAACATCATCTTCAGCAGCAGTGGTCAGGATGAGGTAGGCATAACATTCCCTTCAGCAGCAGTGGTCAGGATGAGGTAGGCCTAACATTCCCTTCAGCAGCAGTGGTCAGGATGAGGTATACATAACATTCCCTTCAGCAACAGTAGTCAGAGGTAGACATAACATCATCTTCAGCAGCATTAGTCAGGATGAGGTAGGCCTAACATAATCTTCAGTGACAGTGGTCAGTATGAGGTAGGCCTAACATCATCTTCAGTAACAGTGGTCAGTATGAGGTAGGCTTAACATCATCTTCAGCAGCATTAGTCAGGATGAGGTAGGCCTAACATAATCTTCCGTAACAGTGGTCAGGATGAGGTAGGCCTAACATCATCTTCAGCAGCAGTAGTCAGGATGAGGTAGGCCTAACATCATCTTCAGTAACAGTGGTCAGGATGAGGTAGGCCTAACATCATCTTCAGCAGCAGTGGTCAGGATGAGGTAGGCATAACATTCCCTTCAGCAGCAGTGGTCAGGATGAGGTAGGCCTAACATTCCCTTCAGCAGCAGTGGTCAGGATGAGGTATACATAACATTCCCTTCAGCAGCAGTAGTCAGAGGTAGACATAACATCATCTTCAGCAGCATTAGTCAGGATGAGGTAGGCCTAACGTAATCTTCAGTGACAGTGGTCAGTATGAGGTAGGCCTAACATCATCTTCAGTAACAGTGGTCAGTATGGCAGGAAAGCGCATCATCTTCAGCAGATTAGTCGGGATGAGGCAGGGCTAACAATCTTCGCAACAGTGGTCAGGATGAGGCAGGCCCAACATCATCTTCAGCAGCAGTAGTCAGGATGAGGTAAGGCCTAACATCATCTTCAGTAACAGTGGTCAGGATGAGGTAGGCCTAACATCATCTTCAGCAGCAGTGGTCAGGATGAGGTAGGCTAGCATTTCCCTTCCAGCAGTGGTCCAGGACGATGTGCAGGCCTAACATAATCTTCAGTAACAGTGGTCAGGATGAGGTAGGCCTAACATCATCTTTAGCAGCAGTAGTCAGGATGAGGTAGGCCTAACATCATCTTCAGTAACAGTGGTCAGGATGAGGTAGGCATAACATCATCTTCAGAAGCAGTGGTTAGGATGAGGTAGGCATAACATAATCTTCAGCAGCAGTGGTCAGGATGAGGTAGGCAAAACATCATTTTCAGCAGCAGTAGTCAGGAGGAGGTAGGCATAACATTCCCTTCAGCAGCAGTGGTCAGGATGAGGTAGGCCTAACATCATCTTCAGCAGCAGTGGTCAGGATGAGGTAGGCCTAACATCATCTTCAGCAGCAGTGGTCAGGATGAGGTAGGCCTAACATCATCTTCAGCAGCAGTGGTCAGGATGAGGTAGGCCTAACATCATCTTCAGCAGCAGTGGTCAGGATGAGGTAGGCCTAACATCATCTTCAGCAGCAGTGGTCAGGATGAGGTAGGCCTAACATCATCTTCAGCAGCAGGGTCAGATGAGGTGTATGGCCCAACACCATCTTCAGCAGTGGGCCAGATTGAGGTAGGCCCACTTCCCTTCAGCAGCAGTGGTCAGGATGAGGTAGGCTTAATATCTTCAGCAGCAGTAGTCAGGATGAGGTAGTCCCACACCATCTTCAGTAACAGTGGTCAAGGATGAGGTAGGCCTAACATCATCTTTGGCGCTTGATGGTCGTTCAGGATGAAGTAGGCCTAACATTCCCTTCAGCAGTGGTCAGGATCAGGTAGGCATAACATTCCCCCTTCAGCAGCAGTGGTCAGGATGAGGAAGCAATATCATCTTCAGCGGCAGTGGTCATGATGAGGTAGATTACAACATTCCATTCAGCAGCAGTAGACAGAGGTAGACATAACATCATCTTCAGCAGCATTAGTCAGGATGAGGTAGGCCTAACATAATCTTCAGCTAACAGTGGTCAGGATGAGTAGGCTAATTTCAGTAACGATAGTCAGGTTGAGTAATAACATTCCTTCAGCAGCAGTGGTGGTCAGGATGGGAAGTAGGATACAATTCCCTTCAGCAGCAGTGGTCAGGATGAGGGTAGGCATAACATCTCCCTCAGCAGCAGTGGTCAGGATGGAGGTAGGCATAACATTCCTTCCAGCAGCAGTGGTCAGGATGAGGTAAGCATAACATCATCTTCTGAAGCAGTGGTTAGAGATGAGGGGCTAGGCATAACATAATCTTGGCAGCAGTAGTCAGGAGAGTAGGCATAACATTCCCTCCAGCAGCAGTGGTCCAGGATGAGTAGGCCTAGCATCATCTTCAGCAGCAGTGAGTAGGATAGAGGCTAGGCTACCATTCCCTGGCAGCCTTGGCAGTGGTCAGGATGAGGTAGGCTTAATATCATCTTCAGCAGCATTAGTCAGGATGAGGTAGACATAACATTCCCTTCAGCAGCAGTAGTCAGATGAGGTAGACATAACATCATCTTCAGCAGCATTAGTCAGGATGGGGTAGGCCTAACATCATGTTCAGTAACAGTGAGTCAGGATGAGGTGGCTTAATATCATCTTCAGCAGCAGTGGTCAGGTCTCGAGGTAGGCGCAACGCATTCCCTTCAGCAGCAGTAGTCAGGATAGAGTAGGCCTAACATCATCTTCAGCAGCAGTGGTCAGGATGAGGTAGGCCTAACATTCCCTTCGCTTGGCGTGGTCCCAGGATGAGGTAGGCTAACTGTTTCCCTTCAGCAGCAGTGGTCAGGATGAGGGTAGGCATAACATTCCCTTCAGCATTTGGTCGGGATGAGGTATACATAACATTCCTTCAGCAGCAGTAGTCAGAGGTAGACATAACATCATCTTCAACAGCATTAGTCAGGATGAGGTAGGCCTAACGCAATCTTCAGTGACAGTCAGTCAGGATGAATTAGGCCTAACGTCATCTTCGGTAACAGTGGTCAGGATGAGGTGACCTATTTATCTTCAGTAACAGTGGTTAGGACAAAGTGGAAAAACATCATCTTCAGCAGCATTAGTCAGGATGAGGTAGGCCTAACATAATCTTCAGTAACAGTGGTCAGGATGAGGTAGGCCTAACATCATCTTCAGCAGCAGTAGTCAGGATGAGGTAGGCCTAACATCATCTTCAGTAACAGTGGTCAGGATGAGGTAGGCATAACATTCCCTTCAGCAGCAGTGGTCAGGATGAGGTAGGCCTAACATAATCTTCAGTAACAGTGGTCAGGATGAGGTAGGCCTAACATCATCTTCAGCAGCAGTAGTCAGGATGAGGTAGGCCTAACATCATCTTCAGTAACAGTGGTCAGGATGAGGTAGGCATAACATCATCTTCAGAAGCAGTGGTTAGGATGAGGTAGGCATAACATAATCTTCAGCAGCAGTGGTCAGGATGAGGAAGGCAAAACATCATTTTCAGCAGCAGTAGTCAGGAGGAGGTAGGCATAACATTCCCTTCAGCAGCAGTGGTCAGGATGAGGTAGGCCTAACATCATCTTCAGCAGCAGTGGTCAGGATGAGGTAGGCCTAACATTCCCTTCAGCAGCAGTGGTCAGGATGAGGTAGGCTTAATATCATCTTCAGCAGCAGTGGTCAGGATGAGGTAGACATAACATTCCCTTCAGCAGCAGTAGTCAGGATGAGGTAGACATAACATCATCTTCAGCAGCATTAGTCAGGATGAGGTAGGCCTAACATCATATTCAGTAACAGTGGTCAGGATGAGGTAGGCTTAATATCATCTTCAGCAGCAGTGGTCAGGATGAGGTAGGCATAACATTCCCTTCAGCAGCAGTGGTCAGGATGAGGTAGGCCTAACATCATCTTCAGCAGCAGTGGTCAGGATGAGGTAGGCCTAACATTCCCTTCAGCAGCAGTGGTCAGGATGAGGTAGGCCTAACATTCCCTTCAGCAGCAGTGGTCAGGATGAGGTAGGCATAACATTCCCTTCAGCAGCAGTGGTCAGGATGAGGTATACATAACATTCCCTTCAGCAGCAGTAGTCAGAGGTAGACATAACATCATCTTCAGCAGCATTAGTCAGGATGAGGTAGGCCTAACATAATCTTCAGTGACAGTGGTCAGGATGAGGTAGGCCTAACATCATCTTCAGTAACAGTGGTCAGGATGAGGTAGGCCTAACATCATCTTCAGTAACAGTGGTCAGGATGAGGTAGGCTTAACATCATCTTCAGCAGCATTAGTCAGGATGAGGTAGGCCTAACATAATCTTCAGTAACAGTGGTCAGGATGAGGTAGGCCTAACATCATCTTCAGCAGCAGTAGTCAGGATGAGGTAGGCCTAACATCATCTTCAGCAGCAGTAGTCAGGATGAGGTAGGCCTAACATCATCTTCAGTAACAGTGGTCAGGATGAGGTAGGCATAACATCATCTTCAGAAGCAGTGGTTAGGATGAGGTAGGCATAACATAATCTTCAGCAGCAGTGGTCAGGATGAGGTAGGCAAAACATCATTTTCAGCAGCAGTAGTCAGGAGGAGGTAGGCATAACATTCCCTTCAGCAGCAGTGGTCAGGATGAGGTAGGCCTAACATCATCTTCAGCAGCAGTGGTCAGGATGAGGTAGGCCTAACATCATCTTCAGCAGCAGTGGTCAGGATGAGGTAGGCCTAACATTCCCTTCAGCAGCAGTGGTCAGGATGAGGTAGGCCTAACATCATCTTCAGCAGCAGTGGTCAGGATGAGGTAGGCCTAACATCATCTTCAGTAACAGTGGTCAGGATGAGGTAGGCCTAACATTCCCTTCAGCAGCAGTGGGCAGGATGAGGTAGGCCTAACATCATCTTCAGCAGCAGTGGTCAGGATGAGGTAGACCTAACATTCCCTTCAGCAGCAGTGGTCAGGATGAGGTAGGCTTAATATCATCTTCAGCAGCAGTGGTCAGGATGAGGTAGCCCTAACATCATCTTCAGTAACAGTGGTCAGGATGAGGTAGGCCTAACATCATCTTCAGTAACAGTGGTCAGGATGAGGTAGGCTTAATATCATCTTCAGCAGCAGTGGTCAGGATGAGGTAGGCATAACATTCCCTTCAGCAGCAGTGGTCAGGATGAGGTAGGCCTAACATCATCTTCAGCAGCAGTGGTCAGGATGAGGTAGGCCTAACATCATCTTCAGCAGCAGTGGTCATGATGAGGTAGACATAACATTCCCTTCAGCAGCAGTAGACAGAGGTAGACATAACATCATCTTCAGCAGCATTAGTCAGGATGAGGTAGGCCTAACATAATCTTCAGTAACAGTGGTCAGGATGAGGTAGGCCTAACATCATCTTCAGTAACAGTGGTCAGGATGAGGTAGGCCTAACATCATCTTCAGCAGCAGTGGTCAGGATGAGGTAGGCCTAACATAATCTTCAGTAACAGTGGTCAGGATGAGGTAGGCCTAACATCATCTTCAGTAACAGTGGTCAGGATGAGGTAGGCCTAACATCATCTTCAGCAGCAGTGTTCAGGATGAGGTAGGCCTAACATCATCTTCAGCAGCAGTGGTCAGGATGAGGTAGGCCTAACATCATCTTCAGCAGCAGTGGTCAGGATGAGGTAGGCCTAACATAATCTTCAGTAACAGTGGTCAGGATGAGGTAGGCATAACATTCCCTTCAGCAGCAGTGGTCAGGATGAGGTAGGCCTAACATCATCTTCAGTAACAGTGGTCAGGATGAGGTAGGCTTAACATCATCTTCAGCAGCATTAGTCAGGATGAGGTAGGCCTAACATCATCTTCAGTAACAGTGGTCAGGATGAGGTAGGCCTAACATCATCTTCAGCAGCAGTAGTCAGGATGAGGTAGGCCTAACATCATCTTCAGTAACAGTGGTCAGGATGAGGTAGGCCTAACATCATCTTCAGTAACAGTGCTCAGGTTGAGGTAGGCATAAAATTCCCTTCAGCAGCAGTGGTCAGGATGAGGTAAGCATAACATCATCTTCAGAAGCAGTGGTTAGGATGAGGTAGACATAACATTCCCTTCAGCAGCAGTGGTCAGGATACAAGTAGGCTAACGTCACATCTTCAGCAGCAGTAGTCAGGATAGAGATGACTAACATCAACCCCAGCCTTGTGTTTATTCTACATAGTATAATTTTATCTGAACGTTCCAGAACGTTGCATCCTGCTGAACGTGCCCCAGGCTGTTGGGGCTATAGCGCTAATGAGGTAACATGACTCAGCAAGATGTAACCTAAACAAATGGTTTTAACTGTCCAATCCACCATTAGCCTAGTTTTAGAATGGCCAGCGATATGCTTTATACAGTGGTAAAGTTTGTACAGTTTTACCCACCTACCCCTCAATAGTTTACCACCTTTGCGTGGGAAAAATGCCTTGAATGTATAGAGCTTTTGTTTTTCTCCCGCGACCAGCAATCAGTTTACTCACCTATTCTTTTTCTTACCGCTACTGTTCATCAGTGGTTTTTATGAAATGTAAAAATGCTGCCCGCCCAATATATTATATGGGGCATGTCTTTTGAATGGTAGCTAGGGCTAGAATCAATACATTTTGTCTAAGGAAAAGAGACTTGGTTACATGCTACAAAACCTAGATTTGAAATGCAGTTTGAAAAGTGGCAGAGCTGGCGAGACTACAAATACAAAGACAGCCTACTGTAGCTAGACAGTTGTTTTAATTATTCATCCTCAATGCTGCTTTTGTTTTTCAATTTGTAAAGCAGCTTGTGTTTCTTAAGCAGGCAAAGAAAGGGTAGCTAACTAGAAGGCTGGTGGTGACTGTTTCTCAGGAGGCTGAGCTGGAGCACGCCTGCCTGCCCCCACTTCACCAGCTGATGTAGGCTAAACTGTGTTTGCAAGGTGTGACGTCCTTCCCCACACTGAACAGAAATATGCTTCTGCACATCTGTGCCGCAAATATCAATTTGCTTATCACTGCAAAGATCTCAATCTTTCCACAAACTGTTGTCCAGTCCGCTTAGTAGTCAGATTTTAGTCACAGAGAGGGTCTATTTAGTCAGTTATGGTTTCATCAATTGCCACTGAAAATAGATGTTTGACAAATATTTGTATTATTGTTTTTGTTGACGAAATTAACACTGGAGAGGGGGGAGCGGAGGGAGAGAGGGGAGTGTGGAGGGAGAGAGGGGGAGCGGAAAGGGAAAGAGGGGCGAGGAGGGAGAGAGCCGGAGCGAGGAGGAGGGAGGGGGGGAGTGGAGGGAGAAATGAAGGCAAGAGGGGGTGCTAATGGAGAGAGGGAAGGAGAGAGGGAGTGGAGGGAGAGAGAAGTGAGAGGGGGATTGAGGAGAGAGAGAGAAGAAGGAGAGAGGGGGAGGAGGGAGAGAGAGAAGAGAGAGGGGGAGCCGGAGGGAGAGAGGAAGGAGAGGGAGAGGAGGGAGAGGAGGGAGAGAGAGAGGGGGAGCGAAAGAGGAAGGAGAGAGGCAGAGTGGAGGGAGAGAGAGAGAAGAGATAGGGGAGCGGAGGGAGAGAGAGAGGAAGGAGAGAGGGGAGCGGAAGGAGAGAGGGAGGAAGAAAAGAGGGGGTGTGGAGGGAGAGAGAGAAGAGAGAGGGGGCAGAGAGAGAGGAAGGAGAGAGGGGGAGAAGAGGGCGAGAGTGAGAGGAAGGAGAGAGGGGAGCGGAAAGAGAGAGGAAGGGAGAGAGAGGGAAAGGAGGGAGAGAGAGAGGAAGGAGAGAGGGGGAGTGGAGGGAGAGAGAGAAGAGAGAGGGAGAGCGGAGGGAGAGAGAGAGGAAGGAGAGAGAGGGGGAGCGGGGGAAAGGAAGGAGAGAGGGGAGTGGAGGGAGAGAGAGAGGAAGGGGGAGAGGGGGACGGGAGGGAGAGAGAGAGGAAGGAGAGAGGGGGAAAGGAGGGAGAGAGAGAGGGGGAGAGAGAGGGGAGTGGAGGGAGAGAGAGAGAGAAGAGAGAGAGGGGAGCGGAGGGAGAGAGAGAGGAAGGAGAGAGGGGAGAGGAGGGAGAGAGGAGGGAAGGAGAGAGAGGGGAGAGGAGGGAGGGAAAGAGGAAGGAGAGAGGGGGAGCGGAGGGAGAGAGAGAGGGAGGAGAGAGGGGGAGTGGAGGGAGAGAGAGAAGAGAGAGAGGGAGAGGAGGGGGAGAGAGAGGAAGGAGAGAGGGGGAGAGGGAGAGAGAGAGGAAGGAGAGAGGGGGAGTGGAGGGAGAGAGAGAAGAGAAAGGGGGAGCGGAGGGAGAGAGAGAGGGAGGGGAGAGGGGGAGTGGAGGAAGAGAGAGAGGAAGGAGAGAGGGGGAGCAGAGGAAGAGAGAGAGGAGGAGAGGGGGAGAAGAGGGAGTGGGGAGAGGAATGATAGAGGGGGAGCAGAGGGAGAGAGAGAGGAAGGAGAGAGGGGGAGCAGAGGGAGAGAGAGAGGGAGGAGAGAGGGGGAGAAGAGGGAGTGGGGAGAGGAAGGATAGAGGGGGAGCAGAGGGAGAGAGAGAGGAAGGAGAGAGGGGGAGCAGAGGGAGAGAGAGAGGGAGGGGAGGGGGAGTGGAGGAAGAGAGAGAGGAAGGAGAGAGGGGGAGCAGAGGGAGAGAGAGAGAGAAGAGAGAGGGGGAGCGGAGCTAACCCCTTCCCACTCCACCACCCTGCTAACACTGTTAACCCCTTTCCACTCCACCACCCTGCTAACACTGTTAACCCCTTTCCACTCCACCACCCTGCTAACACTGTTAACCCCTTTCCACTCCACCACCCTGCTAACACTGTTAACCCCTTTCCACTCCACCACCCTGCTAACACTGTTAACCCCTTTCCACTCCACCACCCTGCTAACACTGTTAACCCCTTTCCACTCCACCACCCTGCTAACACTGTTAACCCCTTTCCACTCCACCACCCTGCTAACACTGTTAACCCCTTTCCACTCCACCACCCTGCTAACACTGTTAACCCCTTTCCACTCCACCACCCTGCTAACACTGTTAACCCCTTTCCACTCCACCACCCTGCTAACACTGTTAACCCCTTTCCACTCCACCACCCTGCTAACACTGTTAACCCCTTTCCACTCCACCACCCTGCTAACACTGCTAACCCCTTTCCACTCCACCACCCTGCTAACACTGTTAACCCCTTTCCACTCCACCACCCTGCTAACACTGTTAACCCCTTTCCACTCCACCACCCTGCTAACACTGTTAACCCCTTTCCACTCCACCACCCTGCTAACACTGTTAACCCCTTTCCACTCCACCACCCTGCTAACACTGTTAACCCCTTTCCACCCCACCACCCTGCTAACACTGCTAACCCCTTCCACTCCACCACCCTGCTAACACTGTTAACCCCTTTCCACTCCACCACCCTGCTAACACTGTTAACCCCTTTCCACTCCACCACCCTGCTAACACTGTTAACCCCTTTCCACTCCACCACCCTGCTAACACTGCTAACCCCTTTCCACTCCACCACCCTGCTAACCCTGTTAACCCCTTTCCACTCCACCACCCTGCTAACACTGTTAACCTCTTTCCACTCCACCACCCTGCTAACACTGTTAACCCCTTTCCACTCCACCACACTGCTAACACTGCTAACCCCTTTCCACTCCACCACCCTGCTAACCCCTTTCCACTCCACCACCCTGCTAACACTGCTAACCCCTTTCCACTCCACCACCCTGCTAACCCCTTTCCACTCCACCACCCTGCTAACACTGCTAACCCCTTTCCACTCCACCACCCTGCTAACACTGTTAACCCCTTTCCACTCCACCACCCTGCTAACACTGTTAACCCCTTTCCACTCCACCACCCTGCTAACCCCTTTCCACTCCACCACCCTGCTAACACTGTTAACCTCTTTCCACTCCACCACCCTGCTAACACTGTTAACCCCTTTCCACTCCACCACCCTGCTAACACTGCTAACCCCTTTCCACTCCACCACACTGCTAACACTGCTAACCCCTTTCCACTCCACCACCCTGCTAACCCCTTTCCACTCCACCACACTGCTAACACTGCTAACCCCTTTCCACTCCACCACACTGCTAACACTGCTAACCCCTTTCCACTCCACCACACTGCTAACACTGCTAACCCCTTTCCACTCCACCACCCTGCTAACACTGTTAACCCCTTTCCACTCCACCACCCTGCTAACACTGTTAACCCCTTTCCACTCCACCACCCTGCTAACACTGTTAACCCCTTCCCACTCCACCACCCTGCTAACACTGTTAACCCCTTTCCACTCCACCACCCTGCTAACACTGTTAACCCCTTTCCACCCCACCACCCTGCTAACACTGTTAACCCCTTTCCACTCCACCACCCTGCTAACACTGTTAACCCCTTTCCACTCCACCACCCTGCTAACACTGTTAACCCCTTTCCACTCCACCACCCTGCTAACACTGTTAACACCTTTCCACTCCACCACCCTGCTAACCCCTTCCCACTCCACCACCCTGCTAAACCCTTTCCACTCCACCACACTGCTAACACTGTTAACCCCTTTCCACTCCACCACCCTGCTAACACTGTTAACCCCTTTCCACTCCACCACCCTGCTAACACTGTTAACCCCTTTCCACTCCACCACCCTGCTAACACTGTTAACACCTTTCCACTCCACCACCCTTCTAACCCCTTCCCACTCCACCACCCTGCTAAACCCTTTCCACTCCACCACCCTGCTAACACTGTTAACCCCTTTCCACTCCACCACCCTGCTAACACTGTTAACCCCTTTCCACTCCACCACCCTGCTAACCCCTTCCCACTCCACCACACTGCTAACACTGTTAACCCCTTTCCACTCCACCACCCTGCTAACACTGTTAACCCCTTTCCACTCCACCACCCTGCTAACACTGTTAACCCCTTTCCACTCCACCACCCTGCTAACACTGTTAACCCCTTTCCACTCCACCACCCTGCTAACACTGTTAACCCCTTTCCACTCCACCACCCTGCTAACACTGTTAACCCCTTTCCACTCCACCACCCTGCTAACACTGCTAACCCCTTTCCACTCCACCACCCTGCTAACACTGTTAACCCCTTTCCACTCCACCACCCTGCTAACACTGTTAACCCCTTTCCACTCCACCACCCTGCTAACACTGTTAACCCCTTTCCACTCCACCACCCTGCTAACACTGTTAACCCCTTTCCACTCCACCACACTGCTAACACTGCTAACCCCTTTCCACTCCACCACCCTGCTAACCCCTTTCCACTCCACCACCCTGCTAACACTGCTAACCCCTTTCCACTCCACCACCCTGCTAACCCCTTTCCACTCCACCACCCTGCTAACACTGCTAACCCCTTTCCACTCCACCACCCTGCTAACACTGTTAACCCCTTTCCACTCCACCACCCTGCTAACACTGTTAACCCCTTTCCACTCCACCACCCTGCTAACCCCTTTCCACTCCACCACCCTGCTAACACTGTTAACCCCTTTCCACTCCACCACCCTGCTAACACTGTTAACCCCTTTCCACTCCACCACCCTGCTAACACTGCTAACCCCTTCACCCACCACACTGCTAACACTGCTAACCCTTTTCCACTCCACCACCCTGCTAAACCCTTTTCCACTCCACCACACTGCTTAACACTGCTAACCCTTTCCACCCACCACACTGCTAACATCATAATCTTTCCACTCCACCACACTGCTAACACTGCTAACCCTTTCCACTCCACCATCCAACACCAGCACCCCTTCCACCCCACCATCCTGCTAACACTGCTAACCCTTTCCACCCCACCACCCTGCTAACCCCTAACCAACCCACCACCCTGCTAACCCTTCCATCCACCACTTGACAAATTGGGACAGTGAGTATTTATGAAGGCACTGTTCCATTGTACTTTTTAATTTCCTAATCACCCGTATGATTTGCTGCAAGGTTTTGCCGGGCACTGAGAAAGACAGGTCCAGATTAGCATCATATGAATGTATGAAGGGACAGAAGCGGAACAGCTGAGGTGAAATGACTTGTGTCAGGGTCTGTGCTACAACAGTGGATGACAACATTATGATGCACACACAGCCCCAAGCAGGCAAGTGCACCAGATTCCTCGCTTGCGTAAACTGATGATGAAGAAATGACTTTTTAGCTTTTTTCCCGGTGCTGCCACAGCCGCAGACACAGACAACTAAAAAGTTATTCAACATGAGCGGATGGAGAATATTGGCTCTCTCACTCCAAGCATGACCAATGCCTCTCATCTCTGCTCTCGTCTAGACACACATCTCCCATTCTGCAGGGTCAGGAGGGAGAGAAGAGTTGAATGGGGACTTAAATCATTACGCTGCTGTATGTTATATGGTTCTCACCTCTCTCTCTCTCTCTCTCTCTCTCTCTCTCTCTCTCTCTCTCTCTCTCTCTCTCTCTCTCCTCTCTCTCTCCTCTCCTCTCCCTTTCCTCTCTTCCCTTCTTCCTCTCCTCTCTTCTCCTCTCCTCTCCTCTCCTCTCCTCTCTCCCTCTCCTCTCCTCTCCTCTCTCTCTCCTCTCCTCTCCTCTCCTCTCCTCTCCTCTCCTCTCCTCTCCTCTCCTCTCCTCTCCTCTCTCTCTGCTTCTCTCCTCTCTCTCTGTTTCTCTCCATCTCTCTCTGTTTCTCTCCATCTCTCTCTGTTTCTCTCAATCTCTCTCTGTTCTCTCCATCTCTCTCTGCTTCTCTCCATATCTCTCTGTTTCTCTCCATCTCTCTCTCTTTCTCTCCATATCTCTCTGTTTCACTCCATCTCCCTCCGTTTCTTTCAATATCTCTCTGTTTCTCTCCATCTCTCTTCATCTCTCTCTTTCTCTCCATCTCTCTATGTTCTCTCCATCTCTCTGTTCTCTCCATCTCTCTATGTTCTCTCCATCTCTCTATGTTCTCTCCATCTCTCTGTTTCTCTCCATCTCTCTCTGCTTCTCTCCATCTCTCTCTTTTTTCTCTCCTTCTCTCTGTTCTCTCCATCTCTCTCTGTTCCTCTCCATCTCTCCTCTCTGTTCTCTCCATCTCTCTCTTTTTCTCTTCATCTCTCTGTTCTCTCCATCTCTCTCTGTGTCTCTCCATCTCTTTCCGCTTTTCTCCATCTCTCTGTTTCTCTCTCTCTCCATCTCACTCCATTTCTCTCAATCTCTCTCTGCTTCTCTCAATCTCTCTCTGCTTCTCTCCATCTCT
>NC_060185.1:856300-860614 GCF_021184085.1 Oncorhynchus gorbuscha
TTCCTTCATCATTATATCTCTAGCCCTATCATCATTATATCTCTAGCTAGTTCTATCATCATTATATCTCTAGCTCATAGTTCTATCATCATTATATCTCTAGCTCATAGTTCTATCATCATTATATCTCTAGCTCATAGTTCTATCATCATTATATCTCTAGCTCATAGTTCTATCATCATTATATCTCTAGCTCATAGTTTCTATCATCATTATATCTCTAGCTCATAGTTCCTTCATCATTATATCTCTAGCATCATTATATTCTAGTTCCTTCATCATTATATCTCTAGCTCATAGTTCTATCATCATTATATCTCTAGCTCATAGTTCTATCATCATTATATCTCTAGCTCATAGTTCTATCATCATTATATCTCTAGCTCATAGTTCTATCATCATTATATCTCTAGCTCATCAGTTCCTAGTTCATAGTTCATCATTATATCTCTAGCTCATAGTTCTATCATCATTATATCTCTAGCTCATAGTTCCTTCATCATTATATCTCTAGCTCATAGTTCCTTCATCATTATATCTCTAGCTCATAGTTCTATCATCATTATATCTCTAGCTCATAGTTCTATCATCATTATATCTCTAGCTCATAGTTCTATCATCATTATATCTCTAGCTCATAGTTCTATCATCATTATATTATATCTCTAGCTCATAGTTCTATCATCATTATATCTCTAGCTCATAGTTCTATCATCATTATATTCTCATAGTTCCTTCATCATTATATCTCTAGCTCATAGTTCTATCATCATTATATCTCTAGCTCTAGTTCCTTCATCATTATATCTCTAGTTCATAGTTCCTTCATCATTATATCTCTAGTTCATAGTTCTATCATCATTATATCTCTAGCTCATAGTTCTATCATCATTATATCTCTAGCTCATAGTTCCTTCATCATCATTATATCTCTAGCTCTAGTTCCTCATCATCATTATATCTCTAGCTCATAGTTCTATCATCATTATATCTCTAGCTCATAGTTCCTTCATCATTATATCTCTAGCTCATAGTTCCTTCATCATTATATCTCTAGCTCATAGTTCTATCATCATTATATCTCTAGCTCATAGTTCTATCATCATTATATCTCTAGCTCATAGTTCCTTCATCATTATATCTCTAGCTCATAGTTCTATCATCATTATATCTCTAGCTCATAGTTCCTTCATCATTATATCTCTAGCTCATAGTTCTATCATCATTATATCTCTAGCTCATAGTTCCTTCATCATTATATCTCTAGCTCATAGTTCCTTCATCATTATATCTCTTCCATAGTTCATCATCATTATATCTCTAGCTCATAGTTCCTTCATCATTATATCTCTAGCTCATAGTTCTATCATCATTATATCTCTAGCTCATAGTTCTTCATCATTATATCTCTAGCTCATAGTTCTATCATCATTATATCTCATAGTTCCTTCATCATTATATCTCTAGCTCATAGTTCTATCATCATTATATCTCATAGTTCCTTCATCTCAAATAGTTCATCTTCATCATCATTATATCTCTAGCTCATAGTTCCTTTCCTGCTTGTTCTCATCATCATTATATAATGACTTTGGCTCATAGTTCTATCATCTTAGCAGTTCCTTCATCATCATATTCTAGAGTTTTCATCATTTATCTTGGAGCTCATAGCTGTTTCTCACCCCACACTAAAAACCTGTCTAAAAAATGGTATGTATTTTAATTCGGGGAAGCATCATTTGAACATAAGAAGATAGGTAAATACATAAATATCCATGGGTTACATCTACTGCAGCTGATAAGGGTTTCTGGAAGATGACATTGATTACCACCACTATTCCCCGTGATCAGCTGTTTGCTGATCCATCCCTAAGCTCTGGGGAGAGGAATAGACTGCAGCATCATTTCCAGGTGATGCACATCTGGAAACTGTACATCATGCACGTTATTTTACATATATTTTCGTCACTACAAAAGCACAAATGTCTACATACTACTGTAGGTTATTACTATATTTAGTCCTTGAAACTGTAAATGAACAACCAGACCTTTTCAAAAGCCAACTCTAGAGGAAGTTGTTTTGTTCCTAAACCTTTTCAAAAGCCAACTCTAGAGGAAGTTGTTTTGTTCCTAAACCTTTTCAAAAGCCAACTCTAGAGGAAGTTGTTACCTTACTAAACCTTTTCAAAAGCCAACTCTAGAGGAGGTTGTTACCTTACTAAACCTTTTCAAAAGCCAACTCTAGAGGAAGTTGTTTTGTTCCTAAACCTTTTCAAAAGCCAACTCTAGAGGAAGTTGTTTTGTTCCTAAACCTTTTCAAAAGCCAACTCTAGAGGAAGTTGTTTTGTTCCTAAACCTTTTCAAAAGCCAACTCTAGAGGAGGTTGTTTTGTTCCTAAACCTTTTCAAAAGCCAACTCTAGAGGAAGTTGTTTTGTTCCTAAACCTTTTCAAAAGCCAACTCTAGAGGAAGTTGTTTTGTTCCTAAACCTTTTCAAAAGCCAACTCTAGAGGAGGTTGTTCCCTTACTAAACCATTTCAAAAGCCAACTCTAGAGGAAGTTGTTTTGTTCCTAAACCTTTTCAAAAGCCAACTCTAGAGGAGGTTGTTTTGTTCCTAAAACTTTTCAAAAGCCAACTCTAGAGGAAGTTGTTTTGTTCCTAAACCTTTTCAAAAGCCAACTCTAGAGGAAGTTGTTTTGTTCCTAAACCTTTTCAAAAGCCAACTCTAGAGGAAGTTGTTTTGTTCCTAAACCTTTTCAAAAGCCAACTCTAGAGGAGGTTGTTTTGTTCCTAAACCTTTTCAAAAGCCAACTCTAGAGGAAGTTGTTTTGTTCCTAAACCTTTTCAAAAGCCAACTCTAGAGGAAGTTGTTTTGTTCCTAAACCTTTTCAAAAGCCAACTCTAGAGGAAGTTGTTTTGTTCCTAAACCTTTTCAAAAGCCAACTCTAGAGGAAGTTGTTTTGTTCCTAAACCTTTTCAAAAGCCAACTCTAGAGGAAGTTGTTTTGTTCCTAAACCTTTTCAAAAGCCAACTCTAGAGGAAGTTGTTTTGTTCCTAAACCTTTTCAAAAGCCAACTCTAGAGGAGGTTGTTCCCTTACTAAACCATTTCAAAAGCCAACTCTAGAGGAAGTTGTTTTGTTCCTAAACCTTTTCAAAAGCCAACTCTAGAGGAGGTTGTTTTGTTCCTAAACCTTTTCAAAAGCCAACTCTAGAGGAGGTTGTTTTGTTCCTAAACCATTTCAAAAGCCAACTCTGTCATGCAGGTGAAAGAGGACCCAAAAGCGACTTGGCGAAAACAGAGTCTTTAATCCAGTAAAGTAAATACAATCAAAAAACACAACTTTCACTCGAAATGACGAGGACAAACTGGAGACTCGATCTTGAACAGCAGGTGAACAGCAGGTTGCCTCGGGAAGGCACTTGAACCAGACAGACTCAGACACCTGCTCACCACGCAGCATCTGAGGAAAACAAGACACGACAGGGCGATACACAAACACAGCACGGTGAATTCTAGACAAGGAACCGACAGGGCAGAAACGAATAACAAGGAGAGAAATAGGGACTCTAATCAGGGAAAAGGATCGGGAACAGGTGTGGGAAGACTAAATGATGATTAGGGGAATAGGAACAGCTGGGAGCAGGAACGGAACGATAGAGAAGAGAGAGAGCGAGAGAGTGAGAGAGGGAGGGGGAGAGAGGGATAGAAAGAGGGAAAGAACCTAATAAGACCAGCAGAGGGAAACAAATAGAATGGGAAGCACAGGGACAAGACAAGATAATAAATGACAAAACATGACAAACTCTAGAGGAGGTTGTTTTGTTCCTAAACCTTTTCAAAAGCCAACTCTAGAGGAGGTTGTTTTGTTCCTAAACCTTTTCAAAAGCCAACTCTAGAGGAAGTTGTTTTGTTCTAAACCTTTTCAAAAAACCTTTTCAAAACTCTAGAGGAAGTTGTTTTGTTCCTAAACCTTTTCAAAAGCCAACTCTAGAGGAAGTTGTTTGTTCCTAAACCTTTTCAAAAGCCAACTCTAGAGGAGGTTGTTTTGTTACTAAACCATTTCAAAAGCCAATTCTAGAGGAGGTTGTTTTTGTTCCTAAACCTTTTCAAAAGCCAACTCTAGAGGAGGTTGTTTTGTTCCTAAACCTTTTCAAAAGCCAACTCTAGGGAGGTTGTTCCCTTACTAAACCATTTCAAAAGCCAACTCTAGAGGAGGTTGTTTTGTTCTAAACCTTTTCAAAAGCCAACTCTAGAGGGAGGTTGTTTTGTTCCTAAACCTTTTCAAAAGCCAACTCTAGAGGAAGTTGTTTTG
>NC_060185.1:860714-872181 GCF_021184085.1 Oncorhynchus gorbuscha
ACAAATCCTGAATCCTTAACAGGAAATGTCCAAACAGGAATAACAGAAATCCTCTAGTCTGTAGAGGGGAATAACAGGAGAAGCGGCCACAGACTGCAGGTCATCGGGTAGGCGCAGGCCGTAGCTGACAGAGACACCTGCTCACACGCAGCATCTGATGAAGGCAAAACACGACAGGACAGGGCGAAACACAATCACAGCACGGTGAATTCTAAACAAGGAACCGACAGGACAGGAACGGAACACAAAGGAAGAAATAGGGACTCTAATCAGGGAAAGGATCGGGAACAGGTGTGGGAAGACTAAATGATGATTAGGGGAATAGGAACAGCTGGGAGCAGGAACGGAACGATAGAGAGAAGAGAGAGCGAGAGAGTGAGAGAGGGAGGGGGAGAGAGAGGGATAGAAAGAGGGAAAGAACCTAATAAGACCAGCAGAGGGAAACGAATAGAATGGGGAGCACAGGGACAAGACATGATAATAAATGACAAACATGACAGTACCCCCACTCACCGAGCGCCTCCTGGCGCACTCGAGGAGGAATCCTGGCGGCAACGGAGGAAATCATCGATGAGTGAACGGTCCAGCACGTCCCGAGACGGAACCCAACTCCTCTCCTCAGGACCGTAACCCTCCCAATCCACTAAGTATTGGTGACCCCGTCCCCGAGAACGCATGTCCATGATCTTATGTACCTTGTAAATAGGTGCGCTCGACAAGGACGGGAGGGGGGAGGGAAGACGAACGGGGGTGCGAAGAAAGGGCTTAACACAGGAGACATGGAAGACAGGATGGACGCGACGAAGATGTCGCGGAAGAAGCAGTCGCACAGCGACAGGATTGACGACCTGGGAGACACGGAACGGACCAATGAACCGCGGAGTCAACTTACGAGAAGCTGTCGTAAGAGGAAGGTTGCGAGTGGAAAGCCACACTCTCTGGCCGCAACAATACCTTGGACTCTTAATCCTGCGTTTATTGGCGGCTCTCACAGTCTGTGCCCTGTAACGGCAAAGTGCAGACCTCCCCCTCCTCCAGGTGCGCTCACAACGTTGGACAAACGCTTGAGCGGAGGGAACGCTGGACTCGGCAAGCTGGGATGAGAACAGAGGAGGCTGGTAACCCAGACTACTCTGAAACGGAGATAACCCGGTAGCAGACGAAGGAAGCGAATTGTGAGCGTATTCTGCCCAGGGGAGCTGTTCTGCCCAAGACGCAGGGTTTCTGAAAGAAAGGCTGCGTAGTATGCGACCAATCGTCTGATTGGCCCTCTGCTTGACCGTTAGACTGGGGATGAAACCCGGAAGAGAGACTGACGGACGCACCAATCAAACGACAGAACTCCTCCAAAACTGTGACGTGAATTGCGGGCCTCTGTCTGAAACGGCGTCTAACGGAGGCCATGAATTCTGAATACATTCTCAATAATGATTTGTGCCGTCTCCTTAGCGGAAGGAAGTTTAGCGAGGGGAATGAAATGTGCCGCCTTAGAGAACCTATCGACAACCGTAAGAATCACAGTCTTCCCGCAGACAAAGGCAGACCGGTAATGAAGTCTAAGGCGATGTGAGACCATGGTCGAGAAGGAATGGGAGCGGTCTGAGACGACCGGCAGGAGGAGAGTTACCCGACTTAGTCTGCGCGCAGTCCGAACAAGCAGCCACGAAACGGCGCGTGTCACGCTCCTGAGTCGGCCACCAAAAGCGCTGGCGAATAGACGCAAGAGTGCCTCGAACACCGGGATGACCAGCTAACTTGGCAGAGTGAGCCCACTGAAGAACAGCCAGACGAGTGGAAACAGGAACGAAAAGGAGGTTACTAGGACAAGCGCGCGGCGACGCAGTGTGCGTGAGTGCTTGCTTAACCTGTCTTTCAATTCCCCAGACTGTTAACCCGACAACACGCCCATAAGGAAGAATCCCCTCGGGATCAGTAGAAGCCACAGAAGAACTAAACAGACGGGATAAGGCATCAGGCTTGGTGTTCTTGCTACCCGGACGGTAAGAAATCACAAACTCGAAACGAGCGAAAAACAACGCCCAACGAGCTTGACGGGCATTAAGTCGTTTGGCAGAACGGATGTACTCAAGGTTCTTATGGTCTGTCCAAACGACAAAAGGAACGGTCGCCCCTCCAACCACTGTCGCCATTCGCCTAGGGCTAAGCGGATGGCGAGCAGTTCACGGTTACCCACATCATAGTTGCGCTCAGATGGCGACAGGCGATGAGAAAAATAAGCGCAAGGATGAACCTTATCGTCAGACTGGAAGCGCTGGGATAGAATGGCTCCCACGCCTACCTCTGAAGCGCCAACCTCGACAATGAATTGTCTAGTGACGTCAGGAGTAACGAGGATAGGAGCGGACGTAAAACGTTCTTTTAGAAGATCAAAAGCTCCCTGGGCGGAACCGGACCACTTAAAACACGTCTTGACAGAAGTAAGAGCTGTGAGAGGGGCAGCAACTTGACCGAAATTACGAATGAAACGCCGATAGAAATTAGCGAAACCTAAAAAGCGCTGCAACTCGACACGTGACCTTGGAACGGGCCAATCACTGACAGCTTGACCTTAGCGGAATCCATCTGAATGCCTTCAGCGGAAATAACGGAACCGAGAAAAGTAACGGAGGAGACATGAAAAGAGCACTTCTCAGCCTTTACGTAGAGACAATTCTCTAAAAGGCGCTGTAGAACACGTCGAACGTGCTGAACATGAATCTCGAGTGACGGAGAAAAAATCAGGATATCGTCAAGATAGACAAAAACAAAGATGTTCAGCATGTCTCTCAGAACATCATTAACTAATGCCTGAAAACAGCTGGCGCATTGGCGAGACCGAACGGCAGAACCCGGTACTCAAAATGCCCTAACGGAGTGTTAAACGCCGTTTTCCACTCGTCCCCTCTCTGATGCGCACGAGATGGTAAGCGTTACGAAGGTCCAACTTAGTAAAGCACCTGGCTCCCCTGCAGAATCTCAAGGCTGATGACATAAGGGGAAGCGGATAACGATTCTTAACCGTTATGTCATTCAGCCCTCGATAATCCACGCAGGGGCGCAGAGTACCGTCCTTCTTCTTAACAAAAAGAACCCCGCCCCGGCCGGAGAGGAAGAAGGCACTATGGTACCGGCCAAGAGACACAGACAAATAATCCTCGAGAGCCTTACGTTCGGGAGCCGACAGAGAGTATAGTCTACCTCGAGGAGGAGTGGTCCCCGGAAGGAGATCAATACTACAATCATATGACCGGTGAGGAGGAAGGGAGTTGGCTCGGGACCGACTGAAGACCGTGCGCAGATCATGATATTCCTCCGGCACTCCTGTCAAATCGCCAGGTTCCTCCTGAGAAGTAGGGACAGAAGAAACGGGAGGGATGGCAGACATTAAACACTTCACATGACAAGAAACGTTCCAGGATAGGATAGAATTACTAGACCAATTAATAGAAGGATTATGACATACTAGCCAGGGATGACCCAAAACAACAGGTGTAAACGGTGAACGGAAAATCAAAAAAGAAATAGTCTCACTGTGGTTACCAGATACTGTGAGGGTTAAAGGTAGTGTCTCAAATCTGATACTGGGAAGATGACTACCATCTAAGGCGAACATGGGCGTAGGCTTTCTAACTCTCTGAAAGGAATGTCATGTTTCGAACCCATGCTTTCGTCCATGAAACAACCCTCAGCCCCAGAGTCTATCAAGGCACTACATGTAGCACCCGAACCGGTCCAGCGTAGATGGACCGACAAAGTAGTACAGGATCTTGATGGAGAGACTTGAGTAGTTGCGCTCACCTGTAGCCCTCCGCTTACAGATGAGCTCTGGCTTTTACTGGACATGAATTAACAAAATGTCCAGCAACTCCGCAATAGAGGCACAGGCGGTTGGTGATCCTCCGTTCCCTCTCCTTAGTCGAGATGCGAATCCCTCCCAGCTGCATGGGCTCAGTCTCAAAGCCAGAGGAGGGAGATGGTTGATGCGGAGCAGGGAAACACCGTTGATGCGCTCTCTTCCACGAGCCCGGTGACGAAGATCTACCCGTTGTTCTATGCGGATGGCGAGAGCAATCAAAGAGTCCACATCTGAAGGAACCTCCCGGGAGAGAATCTCATCCTTAACACTGCGTGGAGTCCCTCCAGAAAACGAGGAGCAGCGCCGGCTCGTTCCACTCACTAGAGGCAGCAAGAGTGCGAAACTCAATAGAATAATCCGTTATGGACCGTTCACCTTGGCATAAGGAAGCCAGGGCCCTAGAAGCCTCCCCACCAAAAACTGAACGGTCAAAAACCCGAATCATCTCCTCTTTAAAGTTCTGGAACTTGTTAGAGCAATCAGCCCTTGCCTCCCAGATAGCTGTGCCCCATTCCCGAGCCCGGCCAGTAAGGAGTGAAATGACGTAAGCAACCCGAGCTCTCTCTAGAGTATGTGTTGGGTTGGAGAGAGAACACAATCTCACTGCGTGAGAAAGGAGCGGCACTCAGTGGGCTGCCCGGAGTAGCAAGGTGGGTTATTAACCTAGGGTTCTGGAGGCTCGGCAGGCCAGGAAGTAACAGGTGGCACGAGACGAGACTCTGGAACTGTCCAGAGAGGTCGGAAACCTGAGCGGCCAGGTTCTCCACGGCATGGCGAGCAGCAGACAATTCCTGCTCGTGTCTGCCGAGCATGGCTCCTGGATCTCGACTTAGTGTAACGATGTCTGAAGTCGCTGGGTCCATTCCTTGGTCGGTTCCTTCTGTCATGCAGGTGAAAGAGGACCCAAAAGCGACTTAACAGAAACAGAGTTTATTCAAGTCCAAACAGAAACGACAAATCCTGAATCCTTAACAGGAAATGTCCAAACAGGGAATAACAGAAATCCTCTAGTCTGTAGAGGGGAATAACAGGGAGAAGCGGCCACAGACTGCAGGTCGCTGGTAGGCGCAGGCCGTAGCTGACAGAGACACCTGCTCACACGCAGCATCTGATGAAGGCAAAACACGACAGGACAGGGCGATACACAATCACAGCACGGTGAATTCTAAACAAGGAACCGACAGGACAGGAACGGAACACAAAGGAAGAAATAGGGACTCTAATCAGGGGAAAGGATCGGGAACAGGTGTGGGAAGACTAAATGATGATTAGGGGAATAGGAACAGCTGGGAGCAGGAACGGAACGATAGAGAGAAGAGAGAGCGAGAGAGTGAGAGAGGGAGGGGAGAGAGAGGGATAGAAAGAGGAAAGAACCTAATAAGACCAGCAGAGGAAACGAATAGAATGGGGAGCAAGGGACAAGACATGATAATAAATGACAAACATGACAAACACGGCCTTCCATCTACCACCAACCTACCGAAGCGCAGCTCAGAGTAAATATGTATTGCATTTTCCTTTTCTAAACGGGTGGTAATGTAGAATGCATAAGATACTGTATTTACGATAGCACAGCTTCTTCCCTTTGTTCCTCAGTCTTCCCGCTCCTTCACTAAACCCAGCCCTTTTCTTTTTGTGTAACAAGCTGTCATATCTGTTCTGCCCGTTGGGGACGTTTTCCTTATGATGTAATTTGTAATCAAGTTATGATTTAATTATGTGTATGTTTAATTCTGTGTGATTAGTTAGGTATTTAGTAAATAAATAAATAAACCCAATTTTGCATTGCTGATTCAACTTGTGAGCCAGGGTTCGTGCAGATAACTAAGAATTTACAACTTTCAGGTGAGACTGAATTAAGATGACGATTAATATTGACTGCTATTGATGTAAAATATTACTAGGTCTTCAAGAGATTATTCGGAAGATAACGGCTCTATAAATATTATTTTGTGGTCCCCGACTCTCTAGTTAATTACATTTACATGATTAGCTCAATCAGGTAATATTAATTACGCATAAATTATTTTATAGAATAGCATGTCATATCACTTAATCGGCATAGCCAGAGACACGACAATGCTAGGCACAGGAAACCCAGAGGAAAACCCTGGTTTCAGTCTGCTTTCCAACAGACACTGGGAGATGAATTCACCTTTCAGCAGGACAGCTTTAACCTATAACACAAGGCCAAATACACTGGAGTTGCTTACCAAGACAACATTGAATGTTATTGTGTGGCCTGGTTACAGTTTTGTCTAAATCAGCTTGAAAATCTTTTAGTACCGACCTGAAAATGGCTTCTGCAGTGATCAACAACCAACTTGACAGAGCTTGAATTGTAAAAAGAATAATGGGCAAATATTGTACAATCCAGGTGTGGAAAGCTCCCACAGATATAATCACTGCCAAAGGTGCTTCTACAAAGTATTGACTCAGGGATGTGAATACTTACTGTGTAAATGAGATATTTGAAAATATTTCCAAAAATTGGTTTTCCCTATGTCATTAGCAGGGTATTGTGTGTAGATAGGTGAGAAAACACTTATCCATTTTGAATTGAGGCTGTTACACAACACAATGTGGAATCAGTGAAGGGGTGGGACTACTTTCTGAATGCACTGTATATGTGACATTAGGTCTCGTAGTGAGGTCTCGTAAGGAGGTCTCGTAAGGAGGTCTCGTAAGGCGGTCTCATAAGGAGGTCTCATAAGGAGGTCTCGTAAGGGAGGTCTCGTAAGGAGGTCTCGTAGGCGGTCTCGTAAGGAGGTCTCGTAAGGAGGTCTCGTAAGGAGGTCTCGTAAGGCGATTCCGTAAGGCGGTCTCATAAGGAGGTCTCGTAAGGAGGTCTCGTAAGGAGGTCTATTAAGGACGTCTCATAAGGAGGTCTCGTGGAGGCGATCTCGTAAGGGGAGGTCTCGTAGGAGGTCTCATAAGGAGGTCTCGTAAGGAGGTCTCATGGGGGCGTCTCATAAGGAGGTCTCATAAGGAGGTCTCGTAAGGCGTCTCGTAAGGAGGTCTCGTAAGGACGTCTCATAAGGAGGTTTTCGTGAGGCGATCTCGTAAGGGAGGTCTCATAAGGAGGTCTCGTAGGGCGTCTCATAAGGAGGTCTCGTGAGGCGATCTCGTAGGAGGTCTCGTAAGGCGATCTCGTAAGGAGGTCTCGTAAGGAGGTCTCGTAAGGAGGTCTCGTAAGGCGATCTCGTAAGGAGGTCTCGTAAGGAGGTCTCGTAAGGAGATCTCGTAAGGAGGTCTACTAAGGAGATCTTGTAAGGAGGTCGTAAGGAGGTCTCATAAGGAGGTCTCGTAAGGCGATCTCGTAGGAGGTCTCGTAAGGGAGGTCTCGTAAGGAGGTCTCATAAGGAGGTCTCATAAGGAGGTCTCGTAAGGGAGGTCTCGTAAGGAGGTCTCAATAGGAGGTCTCGTAAGAGGTCTCATAAGGAAGTCTCATAAGGAGGTCTCGTAAGGAGGTCTCGTAAGGAGGTCTAAGGAGTCTCAATAGGAGGTCTCGTAAGAAGGTCTCATAAGGAAGTCTCATAAGGGGAGGTCTCGTAAAGTCTCGTAAGGAGGTCTCAATAGGAGGTCTCGTAAGGAGGTCTCAATAGGAGGTCTCGTAAGAAGGTCTCATAAGGAAGTCTCAATAGAGGTCTCGTAGGAGGTCTCAATAGGAGGTCTCGTAAGAAGGTCTCATAAGGAAGTCTCATAAGGAGGTCTCGTAAGGAGGTCTCGTAAGAAGGTCTCATAAGGAAGTCTCATAAGGAGGTCTCATAAGGAGGTCTCATGGGAGGTCTCATAAGGAGGTCTCAATAGGAGGTCTCATAAGGAGGTCTCATAAGGAGGTCTCATAAGGAGGTCTCATAAGGAGGTCTCATAAGGAGGTCTCAATAGGAGGTCTCAATAGGAGGTCTCAATAGGAGGTCTCATAAGGAGGTCTCATAAGGAGGTCTCATAAGGAGGTCTCGTAAGGAGGTCTCGTAAGGAGGTCTCAATAGGAGGTCTCAATAGGAAGTCTCATAAGGAAGTCTCATAAGGAGGTCTCATAAGGAGGTCTCATAAGGAGGTCTCATAAGGAGGTCTCATAAGGGAGGTCTCATAAGGAGGGTCTCATAAGGGAAGTCTCATAAGGAGGTCTCATAAGGAGGTCTCATAAGGAGGTCTCATAAGGAGGTCTCGTAAGGAGGTCTCGTAAGGAGGTCTCAATAGGAGGTCTCAATAGGAAGTCTCATAAGGAAGTCTCATAAGGAGGTCTCATAAGGAGGTCTCATAAGGAGGTCTCATAAGGAGGTCTCGTAAGGAGGTCTCATAAGGAGGTCTCATAAGGAGGTCTCATAAGGAGGTCTCATAGGAAGTCTCATAAGGAGGTCTCAATAGGAGGTCTCATAAGGAGGTCTCATAAGGAGGTCTCATAAGGAGGTCTCATAAGGAGGTCTCATAAGGAGGTCTCATAAGGAGGTCTCGTAAGGAGGTCTCGTAAGGAGGTCTCAATAGGAGGTCTCAATAGGAAGTCTCATAAGGAAGTCTCATAAGGAGGTCTCATAAGGAGGTCTCATAAGGAGGTCTCATAAGGAGGTCTCATAAGGAGGTCTCATAAGGAAGTCTCATAAGGAGGTCTCATAAGGAAGTCTCATAAGGAGGTCTCATAAGGAGGTCTCTAAGGAGGTCTCATAAGGAAGTCTCATAAGGAGGTCTCATAAGGAGGTCTCATAAGGAGGTCTCATAAGGAGGTCTCATAAGGAGGTCTCATAAGGAGGTCTCATAAGGCCTTCATGTTTGCCCCTGACCTACATTTGGTCGCATTCATATACTACACACTCACACACAAACAGTTATACTTAGTTTTGAAACAGAAAGAATAATTAGAATTGCTTCATAGGTTTCATGCACGTCTTCTCTCTCAGTGGTTCTCTGGGATGTGAATCTGCGTGGGACAGAGAGACAAGGAGGCAGAATGAACCCTGCAGTGCTTCTCTTTGATGTCTGTCAGCCATTTGGGAGTGCTGATACATATATTGATCGCCTGAGCACCAGCAGTTTCCCTCTCTCCCTCCTGCTGTTCGGGATTTTATTTCTTCCTTGTTTTTTTCATTTCCTGCTGTTGATCAGAATAGAGAAACAGTCAGGGATAGAGGTTACAGAGAGCACCATCCCATCTGTTGATCAGAGAGAGGAACAGTCAGGGATAGAGGTTACAGAGAGCACCATCCCATCTGAGAGGAACAGTCAGGGGATACAGGTTACAGAGAGCACCATCCCATCTGTTGATCAGAGAGAGAACAGTCAGGGATACAGGTTACAGAGAGCACCATCCCATCTGTTGATCAGAGAGGAACAGTCAGGGATACAGGTTACAGAGAGCACCATCCCATCTGTTGATCAGAGAGAGAGGAACAGTCAGGGATAGAGGTTACAGAGAGCACCATCCCATCTGTTGATCAGAGAGAGGAACAGTCAGGGATAGAGGTTACAGAGAGCACCATCCCATCTGTTGATCAGAGAGAGAACAGTCAGGGATAGAGGTTACAGAGTACACCATCCAATCTGTTGATCAGAGAGAAACAGTCAGGGATACAGGTTACAGAGAGCACCATCCCATCTGTTGATCCAGAGAGGAACAGTCAGGGATAGAGGTTACAGAGAGCACCATCCCATCTGTTGTCAGAATAGAGGAGTCAGCTAGAGGTTACAGAGAGCACCATCCCATCTGTTGATCAGAATAGAGGAACATCAGAGCTAGAGTTACAGAGAGCACCATCCCATCTGTTGATCAGAATAGAGGAACAGTCAGGGCTAGAGGTTACAGAGAGCACCATCCCATCTGTTGATCAGAGAGGAACAGTCAGGGCTGGGAGGTTACAGAGAGCACCATCCCATCTGTTGATCAGAGAGAGGAACAGTCAGGGATACAGGTTACAGAGAGCACCATCCCATCTGTTCATCAGAGAGAGAACAGTCAGGGCTGGAGGTTACAGAGAACACCATCCCATCTGTTGATCAGAGAAAAGTCAGGGATAGAGATTACAGAGAGCACCATCCCATCTGTTGATCAGAATAGAGGAACAGTCAGGGCTAGAGGTTACAGAGAGCACCATCCCATCTGTTGATCAGAATAGAGGAACAGTCAGGGGAGGTTACAGAGAGCACCATCCCATCTGTTGATCAGAATAGAGGAACAGTCAGGGCTAGAGGTTACAGAGAGCACCATCCCATCTGTTGATCAGAATAGAGGAACAGTCAGGGCTAGAGGTTACAGAGAGCACCATCCCATCTGTTGATCAGAGAGGAATAGTCAGGGCTGGAGGTTACAGAGAGCACCATCCCATCTGTTGATCAGTATAGAGGAACAGTCAGGGATAGAGGTTACAGAGAGCACCATCCCATCTGTTGATCAGAGAGAGCAGCAGTCAGGGATACAGGTTACAGAGAGCACCATCCCATCTGTTGATCAGAGAGGCAGCAGTCAGGGATACAGGTTATGAGAGCACCATCCCATCTGTTGATCAGAGAGAGGAACAGTCAGGGATACAGGTTACAGAGAGCACCATTCCATCTGTTGATCAGAGAGAGAGGAACAGTCAGGGATACAGGTTACAGAGAGCACCATTCCATCTGTTGATCAGTATAGAGGAACAGTCAGGGATAGAGGTTACAGAGAGCACCATCCCATCTGTTGATCAGAATAGAGGAACAGTCAGGGCTGGAGGTTACAGAGAGCACCATCCCATCTGTTGATCAGAGAGAGAGGAACAGTCAGGGATACAGGTTACAGAGAGCACCATTCCATCTGTTGATCAGTATAGAGGAACAGTCAGGGATAGAGGTTACAGAGAGCACCATCCCATCTGTTGATCAGAATAGAGGAACAGTCAGGGCTGGAGGTTACAGAGAGCACCATCCCATCTGTTGATCAGAATAGAGGAACAGTCAGGGATACAGGTTACAGAGAACACCATCCCATCTGTTGATCAGAGAGAGAGGAACAGTCAGGGCTGGAGGTTACAGAGAGCACCATCCCATCTGTTGATCAGAGAGAGGAACAGTCAGGGCTGGAGGTTACAGAGAGCACCATCCCATCTGTTGATCAGAGAGAGGAGCAGTCAGGGATACAGGTTACAGAGAGCACCATCCCATCTGTTGATCAGAGAGAGGAGCAGTCAGGGATACAGGTTACAGAGAGCACCATCCCATCTGTTGATCAGAGAGAGAGGAACAGTCAGGGATACAGGTTACAGAGAGCACCATCCCATCTGTTGATCAGAGAGAGGAACAGTCAGGGCTAGAGGTTACAGAGAGCACCATCCCATCTGTTGATCAGTACAGAGGAACAGTCAGGGATAGAGGTTGAGCAGAGAGCACCATCCCATCTGTTGATCAGAATAGAGGAACAGTCAGGGCTGGAGGTTACAGAGAGCACCATCCCATCTGTTGATCAGAGAGAGAGGAACAGTCAGGGATACAGGTTACAGAGAGCACCATCCCATCTGTTGATCAGAGAGAGAGGAATAGTCAGGGCTGGAGGTTACAGAGAGCACCATCCCATCTGTTGATCAGAATAGAGGAACAGTCAGGGCTAGAGGTTACAGAGAGCACCATCCCATCTGTTGATCAGAGAGA